>NC_058134.1:278358387-278412222 GCF_016433145.1 Gracilinanus agilis | reverse complement strand
AGAAAATTACAAAATGTAAATTAAATGGTTTTGATTATATTAAACTAAAAAGCTTTTGTACAAACAAAAACAATGTAGTCAAAATCAGGAGGGAAACAACAAATTGGGAAAAAATCTTTATAACGAAAAACTCTGACAGGGGTCTAATTACTCAAATATACAAGTAGTTAAAGCAATTGTATAAAAAATCAAGCCATTCCCCAATTGATAAATGGGCAAGAGACATGAATAGGCAATTTTCAGGTAAAGAAATCAAAAGTATCAATAAGCACATGAGAAAGTGTTCCAAATCTCTAATAATTAGAGAAATGCAAATCAAAACAACTCTGAGGTATCACCTCACACCTAGCAGATTGGCTAAAATGAAAGAAGGGGAGAGTAATGAATGCTGGAGGGGATGTGGCAAAATTGGGACATTAATGCATTGCTGGTGGAGTTGTGAACTGATCCAGCCATTCTGGCTGGTTAATTGGAATCATGCTCAAAGGGCTATAAAGGACTGCCTGCCCTTTGATCCAGCCATACCATTGCTGGGTTTGTACCCCAAAGTGATCATAGATAAACAGACTTGTACAAAAATATTTATAGCTGCGCTTTTTGTGGTAGCAACAAATTGGAAAAGGAGGGTATGTCCTTCAATTGGGGAATGGCTGAACAAACTGTGGTTTATGCGGGTGATGGAATACTATTGTGCTAAAAGGAATAATAAACTGGAGGAGTTCCAGGAGAACTGGAGAGACCTCCAGGATCTGATGCAGAGCGAAAGGAGCAGAGCCAAAAGAACACTGTACACAGAGACTGACATACTGTGGTAAAATTGAATGTAATGGACCTCTGTACCAGCAGCAATGCAATGACTCAGGACAATTCTGAGGGATTTATGGTAAAGAATGCTACCCACATTAAGAGGAAGGACTGCAGGAGAGGAACCATATAAGAAAAGCAACTACTTGAACGCATGGGTCGGGGTGGACATGATTGGGGATGTGGACTCGAAACTACCACACCAATGCAACCACGAACAATTTGGAAATAGGTCTTGATCAAGGACACATGACAAAACTAGTGGAAATGTGCATCGGCCATGGGTGGGGGGAGTGCGGGGGCTGAAGGGGAAAGTAGGAGCATGAATCATGTAACCACGTTAAAAATGATTATTAATAAATGTTAAAAAAAAGAAGTAGCAAGAAGAAATGGTAATTTCATTTTATATGATGTCCATGTAAAAGTAGAGAAGGGATAGCTAAGCAAAATATTGTAAAAGCAGAATTTTTGTTTAGAAACTGATTGCTATTTCATATTGAGTAACAGAGAGGAGAAAATCATGGATAGCCTTGAGGTTATAAACCATTGGGCCTGGAAGGTTTTGGTATCCTTAAAATAAATAAAGGAATTTTTGTAATGGAATACTATTATACCTTAAGAATTGACAAATAGGACCACCCCTTCCTCCCCCCAAAAAAGCAACTGGAAAGACTCATATGAAGTGAAGCAAAGTAAAGTGAGCAAAACCAGGAAAACACATACATAGTTTAACAGCAAAAATGTATATTGATCAACTGTGAATAACTTAACTATTATCAGAAATACAAGGATCTAAGACAACTCCAAGGAACTTATGACAAAAAAAAAACTATTCATCTCCAAAAAAAGAAGTGATAGAGACTAACTGCAAACTGAAGCATACTATTTTTATTTTATTTTATTTTCTCTTGTAAAAGCAATATATATCTTCTTTCACAACATGACAGACATGAAAACACATGTTTTATGATAGCACATGTATTACCCATATTATATTATCATCCACTTCAGGGAGAAGAAAAGGGAAGAAGGAAGGAAGAAAAACATGGATTGCGAAATGTCAGAAAACAAATATTAAAAAAATTTTGACTTATAATTGGTAAAATGTGATTAAAACAGAAATAGAGAAGTTCAAAGAAGAGGTAAGTTTGGAGTACAATGTGAGATTCATTTGGAACAAATTAGGTTTGAGATGGAAGTGAGTGGAGAGCCTTTTTTGCCACATAGAGCAATATTCATGTAATTTTTTGCATATGAACGAAGAATCACTACTAAAGTCCATACTATGTATTAAACTGCTTTATGTACAGGAGAGACAGTGGTAGTGGAAAAACACATAGTTCTTCTCAAATAGAGGAGATAAAATAAACACAAATAATAATATTTCATATTAATATAGTGTCATTGGATGAACACAGACTTAACCTTAAAGTAGAATAAATTGGCTTCAAGTATCATTTCTGGCATAAACTGGTTCTGTGACTCTGAGGAAGTCACTCTGATTTTTGTACTATGCCAATAAACTAAACGGAAAGTACCAAGTTGCATTAGTAGAGTTCCCTAAGAAGTAGGGTGTTCCCTATACCTAGGAATTTCCTATACCCATTAAATACAAATACATTCCCTATCCCACTTTCATATAAAATATTTAAAAGATTATTCTTGGAACAACTATGTGAACTAATTAATCAAAATGTTAATATATGTTTTCACATAAGGGGAAAATGATTCTCAGAGACAGTGAACATTTTCAAAGTAATGGGAAAAAATATTCCTCACTCTTATTCTAGTGCTATTGCCATTTGGTCCTGCAGAATCTTATGATAATTGTAAACCAGAATCGAATGTTAAAAGTACATAGGAGAAAGCAAATAGTGAAATGTATGAGAGAAAACAAAGAGTGAGGAGTGAATGTGTAAAGAAAAATGGATAACATTTAGTTGGGGAATTTAAGAAGGATTCCTTAGGCAAAATGACAGTAGAAGGGAATCTTAAAAGAAAAAGATTTTATTTGGTGGAGATGTTGTGAGTATTTGTTTAGGGAGGCTGGGCAAGTGAATAACGTATGTCAATGTAGGGAAGAAGAAAGGGGCAATTGGCGAACTGGAATATTAGAATTATTACCCCCATAAAAATTGCTAAGATGTAACATTTTGAGTCCAAAGTTAAATTTCTACTGACTTTTATTCTAGATTCATTTAAAAAGAAGAGTTTAAAATTCATTTTTTAAATATCCCATTTATTAACTCTAGAGCTACTAGTATTGTGTCTGACTAGTTAATGGGGGTAAGAGGAAGGAGAATGGAACAAGATTCAGCTTCATTTTAATTGACATATTACTGATAGGAGACAGTGTCCATGGGGGAGTTGAGGAGAAAATGAAACCTCATTAAAACATCATTCTGGGCCAATAGAGGTAGCAGCAAGGGACAGTAGAATCCTATAATTCTAGTAGATAACAGGGATTACAGGGAATAAATATAGGCAGAAAACCTATATTTCTTTTGAAAACCTATGACCTGGGACAAAGTCCCATTTACCTCATGCTAGTCATAACTTACATCAATGGGGAACAAAAGCATAAAGCAACCAGAAGAAGTGTGGTTAAATAATAATTTTTATTATTTGTAGTCTATTCTCTTACAGAATCAGTATCCTATTCCGTTTCTCCATAGACATACACACACAGAAAGATAGATAGATGGATGGATGGATGGATGGATGGATGGATGGATGGATGGATGGATAGAGAGATAGATAAATAGATAAATAGAAGGATGGATGGATGGGTAAATGAATAGATACATGGATACATGGATGGGTAGATTGATGGATGGATGGAGATAAATAGAAAGATAGATGAACAAATAAATACTTGGATGGATGGCTGAAGATAGATAGGTAGACAGACAGACAGACAGATAGATACATGGATAGATACATGGATACATGGATGGGTGGATGGATGGATGGATGGATGGATGGATGGATGGATGGATGGATAAATGGATGGAGATAGAAAGATGAATGTATAGATACATGGGTGGATGGATGGATGAAGATAGATAGATAGATAGATAGATAGATAGATAGATAGATAGATAGAGTGAAAAATATATATAAGGTAATGGGGTCACCAGGGATATTATAAATTAAGTGGTTTGTGGGAACACACTCTGGAATTTATGAGCGACTGGACCAGGGTGAAAAGACCAGGGTTTACTGGATTCCCACAGGAATGGCAGTTGATCTTAACTGTCACTCAGCTTCCACTAGGCCAGAGTCTTGAAACAGACTGACAAGGTAAAAGGGACTTAACAGCTTTAATTATGTTTGACTAAAAGGTGGGAAAGGGATTACTATACTTAAAATCTAAAAGATAAAACCACAGGGCAGTGGGAGGACCTATTCTACTCTTATCTAAGTGATCTAAACTAACAGGGACCAAAGAGCTGTAAATGGAGTCTCTGCCTCAGACCTGGAACCTGCCAGGCTTGAGTACAGCTAGAGGCTTTTGTGGCTGTGGGATTCTCACTGCAATCCACTGATGATCTCTGGATGCCAGGAATCAAGATGGTCTCAGGTACCAGGTTGTGAGGGTTTTGCTTGAAGCACTGTCCACCAGAACTCAAACTTCACCTCCACCCTTGGCTCTGTAGATCTTGTCCTTTTTGCTAGATGCCACACCACACAGGATCCCAGGGGAAATCAGGATGCAAGGTGTCCTTTTACTCTGAGTGCTCCCAGGGCTAACCACAGTTTGTGTTAACCCCTAATGGAGTCCCACTCAGAGCCAAGTCACCTCTTCCTGCTCCTTCATTCCAACCTGGAATTCCCAGCTCCAGCTCCTTCCTGCTATGTACTTAATACCTAATCAATAACTACTCTAATCTAATCTTCCTCACAACAATAGATAGATAGAAGATAAAGCATGAAGGGCCCAGACCTCTGTAAAAGAAAGCAAAACACACACACACACACACACACACACACACACACACACACACAACACACACCAGATTTAGAGAGATTTGAGAAAGAAGGTATGGGACCTTTTCATTGTCTATTGTTAAGATTAAAATTCTCTGGAGATTGTATCTGGACTTACAATTAAAAATCATAAAAAACTGGATCAGAGAAAGAAGAGACACCAGCCACATGTGGCCGACTATTATCTTCCCAAGTCTCCTCACCTAGTCAGCTTCATGAGCTGATTTCATAGTCCAACTACGACTCACCTCCTCACACTGTGATTCTAGGGCCAAAAAGAACCATATTTCCTTTCTTGACCCAAACTTATACATTCAATGACATGACTTTGGGTCTCTCTGCTTGGCCGGATTTGACCTCAGTCCAGGTCAGAGGCTGGTCTTCTGGAAACCAGGAATCACGTGGGACAAGAGACAAGACTCTTCCAGGTTGGCACAGGTCTTCTAGCATCCTCCTTGACTGCACATGCATCTCTCGTCAAGATAAAGCTCAGGACTTGTTCTTAACTCGGGCAAAGGGTGGGGTTGAATAACAATCCTAAAAGAATAAGGGTTCAGAATAGTAAATTCTCATAATAAGGATTTTGTTGACCAGGAGAATCTGGCCTTCAGCAAACAGCTCAAGGACTATTCATGTAGACAAAGTCTTGGCATACATACCCACACTGATTGTCATAGTATCTACCATTACAGCACTAGTGTATTTGTTAAGAACACCTCTACCTATCAGGAGGTCATCACATCTTTATATTTCCTAACTCATTTAAGGGTCATTTTCTGAATATGTAAGTAACTGCATCAAAAACAAGATAATTTTAACTTCAAAGTTTTTCCGAAGTCAGACAGTACTTTATTTAACCAAATTTGACTCAATGAGACCTGTTTTCTTTCTAATAGAACATATAAATCAGATTTCCAAATAATTTTGGAACTAAAAGGAGTAAATATCTTTCCAAGAAGAAGATAATCAGCATCATTTTCAAAATGTATCTGGCGTTTTTACCTCAAAGGTGAAGATTATAGGTTTAATTATGAATATTTTCACTTTGGTACAAAAATAGTTTGTGAGAAGATAGTGTAACATCTTAACAGAATTCTTACACCCAGGAATTTGGGAGAAATACTGGACTTTATAGAAGAGGCACCAAAGAAATGGGGACTTGAAACATCTGATAAAGAACAACAGGCTGGTAGAGATCAGAAAGTGATACACAAAAGTAGCTCCTCTTCCATATTGCCCATATGTTATTGTCCTGCAACAAATCCCCATCACCTCCAAGCTCATGTTATAGTACAACCTCACATAATCTAAGAGGGAAGAGATAAAGGTTTATTAAGCACCTAGTATGTACTATATAGGTGAAGTGCTTTACAAATATAATTTCATTTGATCCTCAAAAAACTTGGGAGATAGGTACTATTATTATTCTCATTTTACTGACAAGAAAACTGAAGCAAAAATTTTGCTTCACCCACACTCACAATGCCCTATCTTTTACCTGTTTACATTTTATGTACTTCTCACCAGAATACAAGACACAATACAATACAAGGTGAAATCATTTCCATCTCAGCCTTGAAACTTGTCCAAGGGCCATTTTAGGAAGTACTTGAAAAGAGGCTTTGAAAATTAATATAGCAATTTGAATAAAATGTAAGAGATTTTGTTCAAATCTCAGATATAAATTAAAAATTATAATGATTGAAATTTCATTTTTTATTCATTCTAGTCTTGGTGCTGACAATAGAGATGCACTATCATGAAATATAAAGAGAATTATATCTGGAATCAGAGGACATGGATTTGAGTGCTGCTACTGTCACTCTCTTTATGAGCCTGAGTAAGTCCATTACTCTTAACTAGCATTAATCTCTTCACTTATAAAATGAATGGATGGAAATAGATGATGATGATTTCTTAGAACTCTTCTAGATCCAGTCCTATAATTATTATGCTTTTCTCTTCTCCCACTTAAAAAAATAATAACCTTTTCTCTGATAATGATAGTTTGGCATGGTTTTCCATGTTTTGAGTCATGAAAATCACTTGCTTTTTAATTTGTTTTTTCATTTTATGATTCTTGTTGATAGCTTGTTTGCTTTTGATTCAGATTTGTGATTTCATTGGTATATTACATTTGTTCTAAAGAATTCCTTCTACCAATGAACATGAAAAAATATCTTTAAACATCAAAAATTCACCTGGGGTATTGAAAGGTTTAGATACTTGTTTAGGATTATACATCCAGTATATGTTAGAGATCTGACTTGGACCCACTTCACCCAATTCTAAGGGTAACCCTTAAACTCTCCTAAGCCACATAAAATATAAACATAAAGGATAAGTTAAAAGGAAATATTCAATGAGGGAAATTTAATATGTATTTTGAGATGTAGAGTCTTAAATTATGTGAAATGTGGACTTTTTTTCATTGTTGAGATACCTGGAGATTAAGATTTTGGGGGAATTTTTTTGTTTTTATTTTTTATTTCACCATGAAATAAATCATGAGATCATGAGAAGGCATTGTTGCTATTATTCAGTCCCGTGACTCTTTGTAATTATATGGTTGTTTTTTGTTTGTTTGTTTGTTTGTTTTTTGGCAAAGACCCTGGGGTGGTCTGGATTTTTTTTTCCTGGAGGAATGAAGCAAACAGGTTAAATGACTTGCCCAAGGTCACACAGATTTGAACTCAGGTTTTTCTGACTCCAGACCTTACACTTTATTAATTGAGCTACCTAGATGTCTAATACCCAAAAAGCACCAGATTTTGAGAAGTACATACCCATTCTACTGGGTTCAACTTTGCCAAAGGAACATACTTATTAAACTGTAAGATCCTTCTGGATTTTAAAGGCACTATAAGGGCAGCTACTTGGTGCAGTGGATAGAATGCTAGACCTGGAGTGAGAAAGACCCAAGTTAGAATTTGATCTCTGACTCTTCTGAGCTGTGATCCTGGGCAAGTTATTTAATTTCTCTTTGCTTCAGGTTTCTCATCTATAAAGTGGATATAACAAAAGTACATACCTCCCAGGGTTGTTGTGAAGATCAAGTGAGATAATAATTGTAAAGAATCTAGTACATTGTAAGCTATTAATATTATTACTCCCTAATGCTACTTCTCTGTGTTTGTGCTCATTTTATTAGTCTTAGGTCCACAGTGACCACACTCTATGGCACTGAGAGGCACTTTTGGCCTTCTATAAATTAGGAATATTAAACAAGGAGTGAGCATTTGAAGTTTTCAAATAATGAATTTTAGAGCTGGAAGGAAGTTTCGAGATCATTATATTCAATCATCTCATTTTACAATTGGAAAAAAATAAAACCATGCTGGGATTGGCCCTGGTGTCAGAAAGATAGCAAATAGAGCTATGAATCAAACCCAGTTCCTCTAATTTCTAACCTTTTATTATTTAAATTAATCACACAACAGATAATTTATTGTGCTTTCTTTGATCCTTCTTTCAAGATCTCTTTTGATGCTTATTTTTCTTATTTGTTTTTTCATCATAAAACAAAATTCACAAACATGTTATTTAAAGTATAGCTTTTCAACACATAAAAGGGATATGTTGATCATCATGAACCAAAATAGTTTCTTAAATAAGTAATGCTATATTAATGTTTATCTATCTACTTATCTATCTACCTATTTTGTTGAGGCTATGAATTATCAGTTAATAACTGATAATATTTTTGCCGAACTTTAAACCTGATAAACATTTTCTCCATAGTAACCCTATAAGATTAGTAATACAAATATAAGTAGTACCATTTTACAGATAAAGAAACTGAGGATCTGAGAAGTAGAATTACTTGTTCAAAGTCACCCAAGTAACATGAGAGGTATGCAACTAAATTATAGTTCTTTCCATTACACTACTTTCACTGTTTGATTTCCTAGTTTATCTAGAGAAGGTTTAATGAAATGCCACCAGAGAATAGCTTGCTGGGATTTCAGGAAGTCATTTGATGAATTCACTCATCTAGAATTGGTTTGGGCAAAAGTAGAGATGTGAGCTGAATATTAATAGGCTTAAGTCAATTCATAACTCAGTGACTCATTGGAGGAATGATTAATGGAAGTTTGCTTAATTGGACCAGAAGCTCAGTGGGAGTCAGTCATGTGAAATGGGAGGCAAACAAACAAACAAAAATACCTAGTGTGATTTTGGCTGAATTAGTATAAGCAGAGCATCTAGAATGAAGATGATAATCCTACTTTATTCTACCCTTACCATACAACGCCTGGAATCCTATACTTAGTCTTGGGCTTTATGTTATAGGCTAGACTTGGATCAGCTTTAACATATGAAGGGCAACCAAAAGATGAAAGTCTGGATATTAAATAATAGATGATGATGGCTAACATGTATAATACCATATTCTAAGTGCCATACTAAATGCTTTATAAACATTGGCTCTTTTGATACTCACAGCAGCACTGGCAGACAGGTGCTATTACTCTCTTTTACATATGAGACAACCAGTGGAAAGAGATTAAGTGATTTGTTCAGGGTCAAAAAGATAGTAAGTGTTTTAGGCTAGATCTGTAGTCATATCTTCTAGGTATTTAAAGAAATTTATCATTCTTTGGACAGTGAGAAAGAATATATTTAGGAAGAAGGAGGGGAATAATCCTATTAGAATGGGTTGATATCCCAAAAAAGAAAAAAATATATAATAGATGCATGAGAAAGAGGAATACAGTGAGTGAAGAAAAAAGGAGAGGTAAGAGGGAGTAAATTATTGCACATGATGAGGAAATAAGTGTCCATACAGTGGAGGAAAAGATTGGGAAATGGGCAATGCTTGAACCTTACTGTTATTGGAATTAGCTCAAAATGGGAATAACATCCACACTCAGTTAGCTAGAGAAACCTGCCTTACTTATTAGGGAAGTTGGAGGGAAGGGAGAAGAGAAGAAGAGGGACCAACAAAAAACACATTTTATCAGGGAGACGCACACTTAGTAAAAGGAAGAGGCTGGGGCAGAATCCATTATGACTCAGATAAAGTTAAAAAAAAACCCAACAGGGATAACAATCATAATCTCAAACAAAGCAATAGTAAAAATTTATCTAATCAAAAGAGATAAGGAAGGAAATTATATCTTGATAAAAGGAATCATAGACAATGAAACAATATTAACACTAAACATATATGTTCCAAATAGAATAGCATCCAAATTCCCTTAAGAGAAGTAACGAGTTACAGGAGAAAATAGACAATATAGGAAAAAAAATTACTAATTGGGGATGTCAGCTTTCCCCTCTCAGAAGAAAATAAATCTGACTAAAAAAAGGTAAGAAGTTAAGGAGCTAGAGAACTTTAGAAAATTTAGGCATTATGGACCTTTAGAGAAAACTTAATGGGAATATAAAGGAGAATTTAAAAGCCCTGAAAACTTTCTCTTCAACAAGGTGTTTTTCTCCTTTAACTCAATCAAGGTACAAAACTGGTCTGACTAGTTAGTGTCTTTTGAATATGCCCTAGTTCTGGCTCCATAGCCAATATTAGCAGACAAGAACCAGTTTTAGAAGGTCCAAAAAAGGTATTGTTTCAGGAAAGTACTCTAAATATGCTTGTAAGGATTTGAATGATTGGTCAATCCCCTGATGCAAGAATTCCTGTGAAATTTTCTATTCTATTCTTGCAGTTGGGGAATTAATGAGGTAGGCCAGGGCCTACCATGGTCTCCTTTGTGAACAAACATATAAATAGATGTAACTTTAGTCTGTATTCCTACACTTTATATAAAATTGATTGAAGAAATTTTAAAAATGTGTATTTAAAACCCAATTCATCATTTATAAATAATTCTTGTGTGCAGATTATTGGTATAGTTACTTAAGCAAAGAAAAGATTAAAAGTGTGATTGATATAAGGGGAACTATGAGTGAGTTGCTCAGGATGCTGATGAAGAAAATTTTGGCACTTCAGTTATTTTTTAGAAGAATAATCTTTTCTAACTATTCATTTGAGTAGCTATTTTCTCCAAGTCATAGAACATCAATTGACTTATGTGCTTATATAGGTTCAATTTAATCAAATAATGATAATAATGTGCTTAATAGTGCTAGTTCTCCCCACTTTTCCTTTACATTTTAGTCACCACAAATACAAAATGAAGCAATTATGAATACATACAGAGAGAATAATAGTTGCTAATCATTATTCTGCTACTTGCTCTTTGTTATGATGTGGATAAACAGGGAGGTGACTCCACTGCTTTTCAGAAGTTCATGAAACCATCCCATTACTTTTCAGCACACTTTTCTATAAGAACAGTGTCCACTGACAAAACATCATCTTTGTTTCTATAAGAACAGTGTCCACTGAGAAAACATCATCTTTGTTTCTATAAGAACAGTATCCACTGATGAAACATCATCTTTGGTGTATGTATGATAAATAATTGATATTAATCATCCCATAGATAGTTTTTACCCAAACAGCTCTTGGAATCTCTAGGATTATTTTATTTGGAGGGGGAAAATATTCCTGGATATCTTCTGTTAATACAAAACCCTGTTTAGAGGTAAAGAAACTGAGTGAGGACTGGAGATGTTAAAGAGATTTGCTCAATGTCATGCAAATATTTTGGTAGAAAAGCCAACACCCAAAATTAGATTCTCTAACTTCAAATAATATAGTTTTTTTGTTTTGTTTTTGTATACAGTACATATGACCAAATAATATGTTCTTTTAATGTTGCCTCTATCGTTGATGATATTTCTACTTGCAGTGTCCTGATTTGGTTTGCTCTTTGAAAAATTTTGTCTAAATTTTGAGGGTAAATTTTCTCTTTTTTATTTTTCATTCAAGTGTTATCCTTTACTATCACAGTATTACTTTACACATTTTAAAATTTTTCATAATTATGTATGTTATATAATTTGACATGGTGAATAATACACTCTTCAAGAAATGCCAAGTCCTTGTACAAAAATATTTATAGCCACACTCTTTGTGGTGGCAAAAAACTGGAAAATGAAGGTATGTACTTCAATTGGGGAATGGTTGAACAAACTGTGGTATCTGTTGGTGATGGAATACTATTGTGCTCAAAGGAATAATGAACTGGTGGAATTCCATGTGAACTTGAATGACCTCCAGGAACTGATGCAGAGTGAAAGGAGCAAAGCCAGAAGAACATTGTACACAGAGACTGATACACTGTGGTAAAATCGAATGTAATGGACTTCTCTACTAGCAACAATGCAATAATCCAGGACAACTCTGAGGGAATTATGAGAAAGAACACTATTCACATTCAGAAAAAGAACTGTGGAAGTAGAAAAACAGAAGAAAAAAAACTGCTTGATCACATAGGTGGATGGGGATATAATTAGGGATATTGATTCAAAATGAACACCTTAATGCAAATATCAATAATATGGAAATTGGTCTAGATCAATGACACATGTAAAACCCAGTGGAATTGTGTGTGGGCTATGGATGGGGTTGGGAGGAGGGGAGGGATAGAACATGCATCATATAATCATGAAGAAATGTTATAAATTAATGAATTAAATAAAAATTTTAAAAAAAGAAATGCCAAGTCCTACGTCAATGACTCATCATGCTATGGATTTCATTATGAATTCTCAAAGACTAGAATATAAGCTCTGGAAATTTTCCCAAGCTGAGATGGTTTTGAGTAAAGGTCTTACAACAAATTATGGATCTGTAGCATGCAAATCAATTTATATAATTCAGTGAGCTTCAAAACTATTTTGATGGCCAAGGTATTAAAGTGGCTAAGGGCTGGAGTAATGGAAACTTAGTCAATGTAAATATGGGTCCAGTTGGCAATGGTTAAGCAAAGGTGTCACAGCAGGGATAAGCTGCAAGGGCTAGCAGGGGGTGGGGGGGGCGGCGGGAGTGAGTGAATGGAATTCTTTCTCCTTCCCCTCCTTGGCAGTTGCTACCCCTATAAACTGTTATAACATAATCTCTTTTTGACCAAAAATGGAGGCTATTTAGATTTGACTATCTCAGGGCTAAATTGGCTGACAGGGAATAATCCCATAGAAACTAGCAACTTCCACTATTGGAAGATTATTCCTAAAGCCCCATATAGATTAAGTGCTCAGGATGACTTCAAACAGCTATCTTGAACTCTGGATTACAGGTTATGCTCAGAGTTTCCTTGGATGAAGATTTGGCTTTGGTAATGTATGGTTGGTAAATTCTGAAAATATAACTCTTCATACCCCACAAACTTAACAAGGAAAGGGATTTATTAATTCAGAGAAACAGGGAAGGAAGTATAATTTTAGGATGGAGGTTGAGGTAAAACTATTTAGTATCTTCAGGATATTGACAGAAATAGCAATCCCCCCAGAGGGGAATGCCTTGAATAAACTTTTTCCCCTAAATCCCTCACAAACTAAACTTTCTCTTAAATCTAATGTCATCAAGTTTAACATGATGAAGGTAATCTTGTTTGTAGATCTATATTATTAGAGATTGACTGGGATACTGCATATAAGGTATTTTCATAGTGCTTACAGCCTGATAGTCTGTACAGAGTAATGAGCAAAAAAAAAAAAAAAAAAAAAAAAAACACTTTGAGGTTAGAGATAAGCTAGCTGAGAAGAAACAATTCCTACCCCTTTCCCAGCCACCCAGCTCCCCAAAGAGTCCTGTTGCCAAGCTGGGTGTCCTGCTTTTATACCTACATTCTTAACTGCAGCAACTGCCCCCTCTCCTGGAGTTCTGGGGGGCACTGTGGAATTCTGTGAGGCAGTTCATCCCACTTAAGATCATGCATGTTACAGCAAGAACCACCAATCAGGGATACAAAGTCTATTAATTTATCTAGAATCTTAAGGGAAGTTGTGAGGGCTTCTAGCTGTTGAATTGTAGGAATTCTAGCTTTATCTATAGGATTAGTCATAGAGGAAATCAAATAGACTAGAAGAGGAATAAACAAATAGAAAACAAAGAATTATAGCTGTAGTTAAGCAAAGATAAGAAGGAGGATCTAGACATGAACTTACAGAAAAAAGAACTGTTTAAAATTACCTTTTTTAATTTTTCCCCAATAGGAAAGGTTAGGGAGTATGCTGATGCATATTAATGGTTGTATAATGAGAGTGACGAGTCACTAAATGGAATATCCACTATTAATAACTATGGATGGAGAGAGGATGGGAGGAAAGTGGGCAATTCAAAGACAGGGGAACATTTTTTAGCCAAATCAACTCATGATATTTTCACTTCATATTGAACTATTGAAGAGCCTTCTCACACTATGACAAAAATAAATCCCCTGTTCTTTACTATTATATGACCTAAGATTATCTCATTTCATTTTAATATTGAATAAAAACTATCAATATACTGGCCTGAATCAAGAGCAGTATGAAAAGGGTGTTGGACTAGAAGACTTCTGGTAACTTCTAATTTTAGATTTATGATACTATAATCTTCCTGGAATCATTTGCCATTTCAACATGTCCTTTCTAGGACTAAATCTATGATGCTACAAAATTATTAATCGGTTAAAAACAGTCACTTAGTGAACCCTTACAAAACAATCTCTTTTTAAAACACTAATATTCTTCAGTGATGCTATCCACAGATCAAAGAATATCAAAGCCCTTAACTCAACAGATAAGTAATTTAACCAATGATTATTAAGTGTTTGAACCTGGGATAGATGTAGTAAATGCAAAGAGTAAAAAAAATTTTTTTAAAAGCCTTAACCTCTTTTAAGAATAAAAATAGTAGGTAGTCCAGAGGGCAACAGTGTTTGTAATAGCAGTGCCATATAGGCAAACAAACTTATTTATACAAGTGTTTTTTAAAATATGTAAATATCATTATCATTCTATGTACACTTTGACTTGGACTTAGGAAGACCTGGTTTCACATCCTGTCACGAATATTTAGTAGTTGTCTTACTCTGGACAAAACACTTAACCTATCAAGACCTGTTACTTTTGTGAAGTTATTGGACTAAATGATGTTTTCAGTTTCACTCCAATTCGAATTCACAATCCTATGGTAATTAACAGCTGGCAGAAATGATAATGTGTGCAAGATGCAGCATTAAATATGTAATTCAAGAACTATCCATTGATAATAGAGGTGGGTCAGTCACATAATGAGAAAAAACAATATCCTATGGATAATCTATTTTAGAAGAATTTTTAAAAAGTATACAGTGTACTTCTATGGAAGATTTGTGAGAGGATATTTGCAAGTAAAATTCAAGCATAATATTATACTTTACATATTTCTTTAAAAGAATACATACATTTGGACATATAGATAATATTGATTCTAATTCTGAGATTCATATAACTTACATTCCACTATATTTGTAAATAAGATAATGAATAACTACTATTTAAAACTGATGCTGTGTTTGCATGCCTGACTGGTTAGACCATTTTGACTAGATGAATCATCTATCAATTTGTTCTTAACCAGTAATCCAGTCAAGCAGTCTAATTAGCAATGGAGTTAATTCAATCAGCAGGTAATTAGTATCCAATTAACTTAGTGAGAATGGTTGTGCATATTAATATATCCTCAATCATTGTACCTATACATTTATAGAAAATTATTTTATTTATGAAGTTTTATTCAATCGTACCATAACATTTCTGTATCATTTTGCACATAATAATCCCATCTTGTATGTTGTATACAACATATACATCATGTGCTAATTTTATAGAGTACATATAAATTGGTATTAAAATTGTCACTATTTTAAAGATGAAGCCATAACTAAGAATCCGAGAGATCATTTGCCAATAGTCCCATATTAAAAACAAAGAGAAGTTAGGACCCCATTCCTGCCTGAATCAACATTTTCTACCCTTTTGTGATGGATCATTATAGGCTTAGAAGCATTAAAGTCAAGGATCTCCTAAAGGAGAAGTAGTCAAATTGCCATTTGTCTCCACTATTTTTAGGGCGATACAAAAACAACTGTCAGACTGGATTTGGCCCAAGGCCATAGTTTGCTAAACTCACAGCTAAAGACCAGTGGTGGGCATAAACAGCTACATTGCAAAGAAATAACTAAAAGGAGAACTCATATATATCATGTTAGCAATGAAATATACAAACAAAAACCCCAAAACTGGATTGTCCAAGTTGTAAAGATTGAGAGATACCTAACAGACAACTCAACCTAATGGTATCAAGAAAACTTGAGAAGATATCCCAGCCTATTCACTGGGTGACTACTTTGGGATTTTCATAGGAGGGTATGGGCAAGATTAGCATAGAATGGGAAACTGTAGAATGTCATCTGATTTATTTGAGCATTTTATTGTTAAACAAAAGGAGTCAAGTTCATGCCTGCTTAAGAAAAAAGTGGGAACCCTAAAACAAATTGGTTTTAATTTTTACTACTATTCCTGAGACATACATAGAATAAGGGAAACTGATAGACTTTTAGTTTCAGACCATTCACATATATATTTCATGGAATTTGGGCACTGGACAAGAGCTAAGAAGCTATTAAAGAAACCTCCCATCTAATGAAGACATTCTATATGTGTCCCTGAAAGAGGGTAATGGAACCTTTCCCAAACACTTTCAGTGATTAAAAAAACATAGTGATTTAGAGCCTGTTTAATTTGTAGATAATAAATTAATTCAAAATTGTATGATTAATCAACAATATTTTAACCAATGAAGAAATTCACAGAAGCAGATATCATTAACGAGCTATATGACCAAAAATAAAATGTATTGGCTATAGGATAACTAATGGAGAGTCTCCATGATCTATAAATATCCATACAATGTCAAAAGATTTAAGTGAAAGAATCCATGACATTAAATGAATCTTCTGGTCAGAATTTGGGAGAATGGCATGCCCAAGAATTTCACAGAATAAAGTATAAATAGATTTGTATTTTATATTATTAGAGTGCTCATATGAATAAGAATATAAGTCCATTGAAATTGTGAAATGAATTGTTAGAACATTATTCAATATATTAATCTTCAAAATTCCACTCATCAATCATAATCCTTTCTAACAAAGAAAGAGGGAGCATATCTGTTCTCTTTTCTAAATCGCACATCAACTAATTATTTGAAAAAAATTATTTTCTTTACCATATTTCTTCAATTTCATAAAATGACCTATATTATAGATTACTTATTGACCTTGATTCACATTATTTTGTCAGTTTCAAAATATGGTGCCCAAAACTGAATATAATGTCCTAAATGTGTTCTTAGGCACAGGAGAGTGGAATTTTGATCCCTAAAGCACTATTTTTATCTGAGTTATTATTATTATTAATCAATATTTTAATTATTATTTAATCATCATCACTGTCATGGCACTGTTACTATTATTATACTATAATACAACTGTGAGTTCACATCACTCACTCCCACTAGGTTTGGCAGGTTTAATTCCCACAGAGGTCATTGTTAATCTTAGGTCCCAGGACTAATGATGTGAGTGAAAATTTTCCTAAAGCTAAAGCTAATGATCCTCCAATAGTGTGGTTCCATTTAATAATCAACCAGGAGTCTCAATTAGCATTTTAGAATGCCATAAAAAAGACCAACATGTGAAATACCATTTCTCATTAATATGAAATTCCATATAAAACATTAAGTGACAAAATGGGGATATATGTGTGTGTGTGTGTGTGTGTGTGTGTGTGTGTGTGTGTGTATACATATATAATAAAAGGAAAGACTTCCAGGGTGAGATATTGTCCATATAGATGAACAGTTTGATACATAATGGTAGTAAGAAAAAACTTTATTTTAATATGAACTTTGAGAACATGCATATATATGCTTTTGTGAGAGAAGATTTTCAGATGAATAAATGGATTTTGATATAAATATGAAGATAAAACATCTTATGAATGTTTTAGAATGATGCCTTCTATATTTAAGGTGTTTTAAAGAGAAGGTAATATTTTATTTAATAAAAATATGCTGGAAAATCATGAACAAATAGAAAAATCATTTCAACACCAAATTATGAATTAGACCATCCATTTAAAATACTCTAGAGCTTTAGGGGATTATGGAACCTCAAACAATATGCCTATAGATATTTTTTAACTTTTAATTTTTATATTTTAAGGTGTTAGAACTGAATGAAATGAGAAATCATATAAAATTTTGAGGCTTGAGGCATTGTTTTAACAAGACTTTACATTTGACAGCCCAAATTTGGGGAATTTGTAATTTTTAAGTGAAAGGGAGTCACAAAAAGTTAAGAGGTTCTTCTTAAGTCAATGAAATTTTAAAGGGAATAATAGAGATCTGACTGAGAACTTGACAAAGAAAACTGAGAACATGAATTGAAGGTATTGCAGAGAATGTGGAGAGCTGCTTTTTTGAGATGTGGCAGTTAGAAAAATAGTCTGGTGAAAAAAGGAAAGTTAGCATTTATTAATCAATTGTTATATGCCAGGAATTATGCTCAATGCTCAGGATATGAATATAAGTAAAAAGAAATAAAATCTCTGTCTGCAAAGGATGATTTAAGTGGGAGAACACATTAATGAAAATGGAAGCACTTGGAAACAGTTGAAGGCACCAGAATGGGGATGTGCTTAGCAAAAAGAAGTACAGAGAATCTAGAAGAGATCCCTAGATGAATGAAGGAATGGACATCACTACTCTGGCCACTTTCTATAAAAAAAAATGGAATCTAGAGTAATCAAGAGGTGTAATCCTTTTCAAAAGGATCAGGTGTTCTCTACTGCTCTCTCTGAATTGAGAGGAAAAAGAAAAAGGGGTTAGGAGGGATTTGGGGTGTTTTATTCCTTTTCACTTCCCCCAGGATTATTTACCTGATTTAAAGAATTAATCTGAAATGTGTTTCTGGGTATTTCATTCTGATGGAGGAATTTATCAATTGCAGGTGAATGAATAACTGTCTGGATTGGTCTTTATGCTCTAGAGATAGCACTTGGATGAGTTCTACAGTACAGTGATTTAAAAAGAACTATTCATGTTAAGAGATAATATGTTCTAAAGGCCTTTATAAATTAAAAAACTTGTAAATGTTATATTTAAGTAGAAAAAAGAAAAGGATTTCCTCAGATGAAGAGTGGTGTGGGCCAAGAGTCAATCAGTGAGCAGAGAAGCAGTTCTGTGTGGTGCAGATGTTATTGAATAAATTGATATCAAAAGTCTATAAAGTCCACAGTTTGTTTTTTCTTTTTCATTTTTCTGCCATATGTTTCTGTGTGTGCCTACTCTCCCCTATTAATATTGAGTGCATTGATGGAACAGTATGATCTAGGCTTATATATACATTGTGATGTTGGTATTTCTGTATGCCTCAAGCCATTTCAGGCACTAATATGATTTTTCCTAAAGCGTAGATCTGATCATTTCACCCCTCTACTCATTAAACTCCTTTGGTTCCCTATTGTCTCCAGTATCAAATACAAAATACAAACCCTTCAATAACCAGCACATTCCTTCTTTTCCAATCTTACACTTTATTCCCCAATATAATTCTTTCGATCTAATGACAGTGGATTTCTGACTTTCAGAAACAAGATACTCCATTTCTTGGCTCCAGTCATTTTCCCTAGTTAGTTATCTCTATGCTTAAAATGTTCTCCCTCTTCCAATCTGCCTACTGACTCACTTCCTTGCCTTCTTTTAAGTCTCAACTAAAGTCCCATCTTTTACTGGGACCCATCTTGAACTACTCTTAATTTCTAACGTTTTCTCTCTCTTCATTATTTCCATTCATGAATGTAAAGTTCTTATTATATGCCAAGGATTGTATTAAATTGTGAGGATATAAATATAAGCAAATGACATAGTTCCTTCTTTCAACATGCTTACATTCCAAAAAGAATATGAAGTCACAATACTGCATACCTAAGACTACGTTAACATTTTTAATCATGTCATTGATCTGGTGTCCACTAAATCCCACATATCTTTTTCACCTTTTTTAAAGATTAAGTTTTCTACCCTTCTAAACATGTACAATGAAAGGTTTGCAATTCATTTTTTGAATAATTTCCTGTAGAATGATGTCCAGACTTTTACTTTTGTCATGATCTTTTGGTAGTCCAATAATTCTTAAATTGCCTCTCCTGGTTCTATTTTCCAGATCTGTAGTTTTGCAAATGAGGTGTTTCATATTTTCCTTAATTTTTTCATTCTTTTAGATTTTATTTTATAGACTCTTGCCTCCTTATGAAGTCATTTGCTTCTAGTTGTTGGATTCTAATTTTTAAAGACTGAATATTCATCCCTGACTTTTGGTCATATTTTTCCTTCTGGCCCGATTTTCTTTGTTGGTCATCTTTTACCTTCTTTGCCTCATTTTCAAGCTGGTCAATTCTGGTTTTCAAGACACTATTTTCTTGTTTTAGTTCATATGTTTCTTCTGTTTCCAGATGACTTATTTTGCTTTTAAAGTACTTTTCCCAATTGTCTTCAGCCTCTCTTAATTGTTTTTGAATTGTGTTTTGAGTTCTTCCAACGCCTGTGTCCAATACACTAGAATTTCTGTGTTTTTGTTGGGTGTTTCTTGATCCTTCTCTGTTCCATTTCTTTTGTGTTCATTACTTGGATAGAATCTGTAGATTATAATTTCTTTTTTCTTTTTCTGTTGTTTATTCATATTTTTTCCTTCTTTCCCCCTTATCATTGGTTGTAATTTTGCTCCTCTGTTTGTTTGCTGGATCTGTGGGTTTGGGCTATTCTGACCTGCAGGGGATTCTTCTCTGCTCTGCTGATTGATTAGGTTAGGCTGATGGTATTAATGAACCCTGAGATCAGATCTACCCCAGCTGGCAGCAAAAGCTGAAGGAGTCTGAAGGGAGCTGGGCTTCCTGACCTGTTACAAGGTATTCTGTAGTGGTTGCAGCCTTTGCCCTGGGAGCTTAGTCAGCAGGGCTCTCAGTGGAGTCAGTGTGGGAGGAGTGTTGGAGATTGAGTTTCCCTGGCCTCTGAAGGCTTCTATCTGCCCTATAGATAAAATTAAGCCAGGACAGAGTTGATCTTTGGAGCTGGATGTTCTCTGAGGCCAAAACCTCAAGAAGGGGGTGGAAAAATAGAGAGTTTTGGTTTCAACTAGGCTGCCCTCTCTGCTCTTCTCCTCCGGCTGCCTCCCTGCCAACTGTGATCAGTGCCCTGAGCCTGGAACAGCTATGGTAGCAAGGCACCCCCTTTAGGCTGGAGCCCTTACCCCAAGATTCCAGCAACCCACAGAGACACATCACAGTAGGTGGGGGAGGGGGCCTGGGACTTTCCTTCTTCCTTTTCCTTAAACCTGAAAGTTCAAGAATTCAGGCTTTTTTTTTTTTTTTTTTTTTTGGCACACCTTTCTGGTTGAATCCAGCAAGAGGATTCCCCAGTTCTGTCTTGTTGTTAGATTTGGTTTTCTGTCCCTTTGAAGCACTTTATTTTTGGTTGGTGTAGAAGGGTTCTCACAGAGGTCTGGACTTTTGCTGCGTCTAAGCTGCCATCTTGACTCTACTTCCACATCTTCAGGTTCGCAATTCAAATACAAAAGTTTGTATTTATCTCTGGGTGAATTTAATATTTATTAGAATTTTGAATCAATCTTAAACTTGATTGTGATAGCTTTTTTTAAGAAGTTGCTACTGATATCATATCTTTTCATTCAAATTGAAAATTAAAATGTTAAACAAATGTTAACAAAAACAAGAAAATATCAATAAAGACAAAACCACCTATCCAATCATCATTACTTTTCTACAAGTCAGACTCTTTCCATTAAATAACAATTAAGCATATAGTAATTTAATTTGACTGGGTTGATATGAGTTTGAACATCTTTGTCTGGAAAGAGTTCATAGTCTATTTCAGCAATGCAATGATCTGGGACAATCCTGAAAGACAAGATGGAGAATGCTATCCACCTCCAGAGGAAGAACTGTTAGAGTTGGAAGGATGTGGATCAAAGCATACTATCTTTCACATAAGTGTATTTATGATTGTTTTTTGGGGTTTTGGTTTTGTCTGAGTATGCTTTTACAACAATGACCAATATGGAAATATGTTTTGCATGATAATAAAAGTAAAATTTTAAAAAAGATAATAGAGACTATGGTAAATGATTTCCTGAAATCAAGGCACACTATTCATATAAATTTCCTCATCTTCAAGGCTAGCATTTATGTTAAAACAAGAAATTATTTTGGCTGATTATAGCTAATTAAGAAAACAATGTTATATCTTTGTAAAAAAAACAAAATAAAACATTAATTTCTAAGGTTTAACATTTGTTGTTCAGTTGTTTTAGTTGTATACAACTCTTTGGGACCTCATTTGGGGTTTTTCGGACAAAGATCCTGGGATAGTTCACCATTTCCCTCTCTAACTCCTTTATAGATCAGAAAGTTGAGACAAACAGGATTAAATCATTTGTCATGCTCACATGGCTATTAAGTGTCTGAGGCTGCATTTGAATTTAGTAATCCTGACCCAAGCTTGTGCTTTATCCACTGCTCCAACTTGTTGTCCCAAGAGCTAACAAGCTATCTGTTAAACAATTTATTCTAGATTTGTTTTGCAATCAAAATTAGTAGCCTATGGTTTACAGAATGTTAAAATTTTGACATTTTTGTTTGAACATTCACCTATTTTCAACCTTTAGATATCTTTTCTGTTTCTATGATTTTTTTGACAATTGACAACAGTTGGAAAACTTATAGTTAAGGTAATGATTGGAAACATTATGGAGGAGCTCAGATGTCCCAAATATCTTCCAATAATGATCTAAAAAGAGAAACAGATTAAACCTTTACCAATAAATCCAAAAGGAAACATAGATATAAGTTCCTTCATCAAACATAGCAATTCACAATAAGACTTTGAAGAAGGAGTTCTACCAGAAAAGCAGGTATGAAATGACCAAAACAAACAAACAAACAAAAATAAACAATCTTCCAAAAAGGCAACAACAATACCACCGGTATGAGGGGTTATGTGATAGAAGATCACAATAGAAGCCCAAAGAGGGCAATCCTATAGAAGAAAACTGCAATACAATTTTTCATACCACTTACTGGAAATGCTCTGGGGAACCAAAAGACCTAAGTACTGACTAGACATTACCAAAGCATAACAACACTCAAATTGTAGCTAAACTGGGAGAAGTCAGAAGTAAAATACTCAGGAAACTGAGATCAGGAACAAATAAAGCTTAACTCCCCTATTTCAATAGTGCAGGATGCAGATGGGCCCTGACTCTGACATGGATCCAATGTTCCAAAATGAATAAATGGAAGAAAATTCTTAACACAGATGAAATATGATGCCAAGAAATAGCCAAACTAGAGCAGCAATAATTCAAGGCTCAAAAGGACAAAAATTTAGTTGGCCACAAAAATTACATTTTTTTTTATCCTGGGACTCCATTCTAGGAGCATAGGGCCACAAGCAGTAGAGAATGGTCACACAGTTGCTCAGGGTCACCCAGCTGGGAAGTGTCTGAGCCTGGATTTGAACCTAGGACCTTTCGTCTCTAGGCCAGGCTCTCAATCCACTGAGCTAGCCCAGCTGCCCCTACTTTAGGTTGCAGTTTCTTTAGCAGATGCAGTTTTTACAGGGTGGGGTTGCTAGCCCCATGCCCAACCCTCCTCCTTTTTCGTCCAGGCTAGGGACTGTCCTTGGCCCAGGAGTGGTAAGGGTGGGCAATAGGGGTCAAGTGACTTGCCCAAGGTCACACAGCTGGAAGTGTCCAAGATCGGACTTGAACCTAGGACCTCCAGTCTCTAGGCCTGGCTCTCAATCCACTGAGCCACCCAGCTGCCCAATTACATTACACAGAAGAAATGAAATAAGAGATAAAATCGATTTAATAGTGGAATAGGGAGATAAAATGAAAAGATCATAAATAGTTTAGAACAAAAGGTAGGAAAACTAATCAAATAGCAAATATCCTGAAAAATAGAATGGAGCAAGCAGAACTCACTGATTCCCCTTGCAGCAAGAAATCATAGATTTTTTTTTATGATGAAAGAATATAGAAGAAAGTGCATCACCAAACTCTTTGAAAACTATTGATTTTTAAAAAAAAACCTGGATAAGGTATTTCAAGAAATCATAAGTGAAAATTGTTCAGATTTATTAGAAGATGAACTTTAGAGATTCAGTTAAGGTTAATTTTAGTAAATTCAGAAGATATAAAACTAACTCATAAAATTAATATTCTTTCTATATGTTGTCATGAAAAATTCAACATAAAAATACATAAATTAAAATTCATTCAAATTAACAAAGAAAATACTTCCTAAATTAATTTTCTTGTTCAGTATCATACAAAACAAAATATAAAATGGGCCACTTTATAGGCCAGAAAAATAGTTGCTTCCAAAAAAAGGGAGTGCCAATGCAGTAATTTTAATGCACAGCATAGAAAAAATAGCATATTAGATTGAATCTTCATTATCACTCTGAACATACCTTGAAGAAAAACAACAGTAGTTATTTCAATTCATTTCAATTAAATAAAATTCAATAAACATTTATTAGTTACCTACCATATTCAAGACATCATAGTGGAGATTTAGAATTGAAGAATAATATCACCTCTGTTTCCAATGAGCTTACTTTCAACTTTATAAAAAGTGGGAAGTGATAAGGCTGGAGAAATCCAAATTTACTTACAGATGTCATATTTCTTTGGAGAACTCAAAATTTAATAGGACATGGACAAATGACATTGGGAAAAACAAATTAATTAAAGATAAGTACACAATTATAATAAAGTCATAGAAAAATATTTTCTGAAAGGTCAAAGTGTCAAAGTTATATAAAATGGTAGATGAAACAAAATTTCTTTACCCCATTGTCTCCTCTATCTCCTTAAATTATGTCCACAGCAAGAAAAAGCATGTGTCAGAAATACATATTTAATGAATGAAAAATGACTTACTGAGTGTCTACTTTGTGCCAATTATCATTTTAAGCACTGAGAATACAAATGAAGACTTCTTGCTCTCAAGGAGCTTATGTTGAAAGATGAGGAGATAGCACATACAGAGTAATAGTGGACTAGTATGAATATCTTAATTTGGAAAGTTAAAGGAAAAATAATAAAAATACAAATAATTTTATAAGAATGGTGAATGGAGTCATAAGGAAATATGATATATCTCCCACCTTATTTTCTTTTAAAATATAATTAATATATTTTGAGCAATTAATTTTTTTAGCTTCTGATGCTTCTTGAATCATATTTCCTTTTAGTCTAATCAAATTATTATGTTGGAATTTTAGAAATGTGCTTTCAAATATTATATTTCAAACTATGCAGTATATGTTTTTTTCCCCTCATTTCTTCTCCCTAGCTTTCTTTGTTAACCTTAGGGATTTGGGAGGTGTCAAGTCTATTTCATGATATCATGCATTAATTGATTATATCTCTTTAATTTTAGGAGTACATCCCTCCATGTAATAATTTTATTTTTTTCAAAAGGGTATTAATATCAAAAGCCATACAAGAATAGACTAGGTGGCTTAATGGAGGGTCTGGAAATGGGAGGTCCTGGATTCAATTATGTCCTAAGACATTACCTAGCTGTGTTATCCTTGGCAAGTCACTTGACCCCATTTGCCTATCCCTTTCTGATCTTCCAACTTGAATCTGATATTTAGTATTAATTCTAGGATAGAAGGTAAGAATTTAAAAAATAAAATAAAATAAACTTTCAGGCATTTTCCTCCAGTCCAGTTCCATAGCATTAGTTTCATCAGTTTCCAAGCCCAAAATGCCCTTGCCTCTCATATGTACTCTCTTTGCTTATTGTTAGGCAGAGTTTCGGTATAAGAGGTAGTTCTGTCAAAAGTCAAAAGTGCTCTCTGTTTTTTTTTTTTTGTCTCTGTAAACTTTTCCCTACAATCTCTCTGCCTTTCTCTTGCTTCTGTCTTTACTGATGACTTGGAGAAGAATGTAGAGAAGGTAAGACTTTCTGATCTTTTGCCAGAGATCATCAGTATAGCAAAGGGAATTTCCATGACATGATTAGGAAACTTCTAGAACTGATGGAACAGGAGGTGGGTAAATTAAGCGTATTTATTTTGCCCATACTCACGATCACAATTTGGTCAAGGAAAGGCAACCACTGGAATGTTTCTCCCTGAAATGTAAAGTGGCATCAGATTTTGGGCCATACTAGGTGGTTTCAAATAAAAACAAGACTGTGTTTAGGTAACCCCCTCCTTCTCTATTCCATAGTTAGGCATAGCCAGAGTATGTAACCTAATTAGACCTAATGAGGAAAGATTTAATGCTGATGGAGATATGCAAGACTCTCTGTGCAGGGTGCTATACTTAAAATAAGCCAAATTCACCATTCCCAAATTTCAACATTTCCTACAATGTTTCCTAAATATTCTGAAGAGATATTAATAAAATAGATATTCCATTTCTAAAAACATACTAACAGATTTAATTCATTTTCCTACTATTTTACATTGAGAAGGTACTATAAGTTTAAGCTTAAAATTGTTGAAATATTCCTGTTGTTTAAAATACTAATCCCCCTTTCCTTCTCCTTTTGCCATAAAAGTAGGTCTATTTGTGTTTCATCCCTACTAGATTTATTGTGTTATCTTCAGAAAAGAAAATTCGATATGTGTTTTCTTCAACCCTCCTTCAAACATAAATCCATTGAGGCCAGACATGATTTCATTTTTGTCTTTGAATCTCCATAACCTATCTAGAGCAGAACTTAATAAATGTCTGATGATTAGTTGATTGAGAAAATATAGAGAATTCTCAGATCTCCACCTAGTAATCTTCTCTCTTTTTGTCCAGAACACCCAAGTTTTCTTGTAAAAGCAATTCCATTCAAATGAGCAAGTAGTAACTAAATGTCTGGTACATGCAGGGTATTGTTCTGGGTATATAAAGACCAAAATGAAAGATTCCTTGACTTCACAACGCTTATATTCTATAGAGTAACTAAAAGCTAGGGAGAAGGCATTGAAGAATAATCATGAAGCTATGACAGTAGACTCCATTCCAATTCAAATTGAAATATAAGTAGCAACTTTATTATTGCAAAATGTCTCATTGGCAACATAGATATGCAATTTCTTCATGCCTTGGACATTCAGGTTCTACTTCTATGAATGCATATTCACTGTGCAGCAGATAGACAAATTATTTGTTACTTGGGTCCTAATACTGTATCCAATTCTCTCCCAACAAATCTGTCTCTTAAAAATATTATGTTCAATTTTCACTTTATGTATCAATGAAAGGTATCAGTGAAATGAATATTCCACAATAGCCCATAATCCAGGAGCCATTTATGTTTGTTCATTATACCAGCATCATGGCGGGCATAACAGATTTACATACTTAATTTTGTTTTGCTTGGGCTAAGATGATTAGGCATCATTCCCCTGCTGGCTATGAGAGAACCTCAAACCATCTGGGTGGCAGGTGGAAACCAGTCTCTGATTACAAATATCCAGTGATATAAACCAAGATCTAACTACTTGTGCAGGAGAATTTTAAAGAAACAAAATATAATGGCTGGTTTTAACTCAAAGTTTTAGTAGCTTATATCATACACTGTTTTTAGCAAGAGGGGAAACAGAATCTTCTTTATACATATTGCTTTCTCAGAAAATAATGCAGAATGATCAAAGTATTTTATAATATGATTCAGGAGTATGTTTTGAAATCTGATGGTGTTAACTCAGTATCTAAAGTTGAGCTTTTGTAGTTTAAATTGACTTTTCATTTGTGCATACTTTCCTAACTCAACCCAGAAGATCTTAGCTTTTTCACTGCCTCTCTGGATTTTTCCAGGGTTGTAGAATGTTCCAAAAGAAACCTAGACAGAGCAAAATTTATGAATTGTCAGAAATGATTATCAGAAAAGCTCAAATCCTGGAATTTTCCTAATTTCCTCTACCTTTACTTGGGAGAGACATATATTGTCAGTTGTTTTTTGTTTGCTTTTTTGTTCGTTTTTGTCTTGTTTTTCTTTAGGGAGCAGGGAGCAGACATGTGCTAATCATACTAAGGCTCTACATGGATTCATAGTAATGGATTCTGGGTGTAAGTCCCTGTGCTGAAATGAGTGTTACAGAAATAATTAGACAAAAAACAGAGTTGGACATTTGGATAGAAAATTCCTAAATACTAATTATAGCTATACTCAAATTCAGCAGAGTGAAGACATCAGACTTGCCATCTGAGCTGCCCTGTCCATTCCTGTTCATAGTCTCCTCTCTAGATTGATACCCACTTTCCTACATGGTCAATAGATGTGGGTGATTCAGACCTTCTTTTTAGGACTCCAAAAGCAGGGTGTTCTGAAATGTCCCCCTAGCATTTTAAACATCTAAAACTGAAGATCACATTACTCTTTAACCAGCAAATTATGAATAAGGTGAGAAGTACTGCAAAGCTCCCAGACATGAGACAGAGATGAGGATGATAGCTTTGCCTTATAATTTTCTAATAATTTGAAGCAATATATCATGTTCATATCTTGAAATTAATATCGAATGTAAGATTAGCCTCCCATCTAGCAGGATAGCCACACAAAATTTGGTGTGGTAAATGAAGGGATGTGCAGTCTATCCCACATCACTATGCTAAGTGTTCGGGATACAAAGAAGAAAAAGAAAGTCCGTGATCTCAAGGAATTTCAACTTAATGGGGAAAGACAGTATACAAAAGGAAGCTATAAACAGAGGTGCAGCCAAGAAAGTGATGATAATGGCGTTGGAACCAATCAGAATAGTTTGGTGACCAAAATAGAGATGGCTGGGATTTTGAGCCCTCCCTCTATAAAAGGAACACATAGAAGGAGTTTTTGGTTCTCTCTCCAGAACCCACATCAGAGAAGAAGCAACTGAGGATAGTATTGAGGTATAAAAACCAAAACGACAACAACTACTACTACTTTCACCAATAATATTTCATTACATTTATATGTTAAAATGAGTTAGCCATTCCCTAATGCAAGAGTACTTGACTACCCTGAAAAGAGCTTCTATAAATACTTTGGTATATCTCAGTCCTTTTCCTCTTTCTTTGACTTTAGGGCACAAATCTAGAATTTTGTAACTTTTGGAGCATAATTCTAAATTGCTTTCCAGAATGGCTGAAGCAAATCACACACCATTAGCAATAAACACATCATTTTATAAGTAAAAATATTTATTAATATTACATTTTTCTCCTCTTTATATGTAGAGAATATCAAGGAGGGGGCAACTGGGTGGCTCAGTGGATTGGTTCCAAGGCAGAAGGTAAGAGTTTGTAAAAATAAATAAATAAAGGCTTCCGGTTTAGATGGCGGCAGAGTAAGGAGCAGCTGCTCGATCTCTCCTAACTGAAGGATACAGGACTCCTCAAGGGGAAATAAACGAGCCCAGACGAACGAAGGAACCCCACAGCAGGGCGCAGCATTGAAGCATCTGTGCCAGTGAAGGCAGTGCCCTAGGCTTGAATAAAGATCTCCAGCCCAGGCTTGGACCTCCAGTGAGGACCCTGAGCAGACTGGAGCTAGGCTGTGGAAACAGCCCCTGAGACTGCTGAAGGAGCCTCCAGCAGAGGGGCAGAACAGGGTCTACCAGGAGGCCTGACCCCAAGGTCAAGGAGACTGGAGCCCCCGGTTTGATTATTCCCTCTTAATGCTCTCTTCCTCTCCTTCTTATAATAGTATTTATCTCCTCTCCTTCCCATGTCCTCTTTGTGTGTAATAGAGTATTCTATTTTTCTTATTTATTCAGATTTTTCTTGGTGTTCCCTATTATTCCCCCCCTCTTTCCCATCCCCCATGTCATCTTAGACCATTTAGTATCCTATCCTATCCCTATGAATTATTCTTCTGGTTGCTATAATAGTGAATATTATAATAGTGAATAGAGTTCACTACAGAGAATTATACATAGCATTTCTCCACATAGTAATACAGATAATTAGATCTTATTTAAGCCCTTAAAGAGTCAAATTTAAAAAATTATAAGTTTTCTTTCTTTTCCAAATTGACAGTATTAAAGATGAAAAGGGAGACCTCACCTCTAATGAAGGGGAAATTAAGGCAATCATTAAAAACTATTTTGCCCAATTATATGGCAACAAATATAACAATTTAGGAGATATGGATGAATATTTACAACAATACAAATTGCCTAGATTAACAGCAGAAGAAATAGAACACCTAAATAATCCCATATCAGAAATAGAAATTGAACAAGCCATCAAAAAACTCCCTAAGAAAAAATCACCAGGACCTGATGGATTCACAAGTGAATTCTATCAGACATTCAAAGAGCAACTAATCCCAATACTATACAAATTATTTGATATGATAAGCAAAGAAGGAGTCCTACCAAATTCCTTTTATGACACAAATATGGTACTGATTCCAAAGCCAGGTAGACCAAAAACAGAAAAAGAAAACTATAGACCAATATCCCTAATGAACATAGATGCAAAAATCTTAAATAGAATATTAGCAAAGAGACTCCAGCAAGTAATTAAGAAGATCATCCACCATAATCAGGTGGGATTTATACCAGGAATGCAAGGGTGGTTCAACATTAGGAAAACCATCCACATAATTGACCATATCAACAATCTAACCAACAAAAATCACATGATTATCTCAATAGATGCTGAAAAAGCCTTTGACAAAATACAGCATCCTTTCCTATTGAAAAACACTAGAAAGTATAGGAATAGAAGGACCCTTCCTAAAAATAATAAACAGTATATACCTAAAACCATCAACAAGCATTATATGCAATGGGGATAAATTAGAAGCCTTCCCAATAAGATCAGGAGTGAAATAAGGATGCCCATTATCACCTCTATTATTCAACATAGTACTACAAACACTAGCAGTAGCAATTAGAAAAGAAAAAGAAATTGAAGGTATCAAAATAGGCAAGGAGGAGACTAAGCTATCACTCTTTGCAGATGATATGATGGTCTACTTAAAAAATCCTAGAGAATCAACTAAGAAGCTTGTAGAAATAATCAACAACTTTAGCAGAGTTGCAGGATATAAAATAAATGCACATAAATCATCAGCATTTCTATACATTTCCAACACATTAGAGCAGCAAGAGGTAGAAAGAGAAACACCATTTAAAATCACCCTAGACAATATAAAATACTTGGGAATCTATCTACCAAAACAAACACAGCAATTATACGAAAACAACTACAAAACACTTTCCAACAAAATAAAACTGGATCTCAACAATTGGAAAAACATTAATTGTTCATGGGTAGGATGAGCTAACATAATAAAAATGAACATTCTACCCAAATTAATTTACCTATTTAGTGCCATACCTATCAAATTACCAAAAAACCTTTTTATTGAATTAGGAAAAACTATAACAAAGTTCATTTGGAATAACAAAAGATCAAGAATATCAAGGGAAATAATGAAAAAAAAAATGTGAAGGAAGGGGGCCTAACAGTACAAGACATTAAACTATACTATAAAGCAGCAGTCATCAAAACAATATGGTAGGGGGCAGCTGGGTAGCTCAGTGGAGTGAGAGCCAGGCCTAGAGACAGGAGGTCCTAGGTTCAAACCTGGCCTCAGCCACTTCCCAGCTGTGTGACCCTGGACAAGTCACTTGACCCCCATTGCCCACCCTTACCAATCTTCCACCTATGAGACAATACACCGAAGTACAAGGGTTTAAAAAAAAAAAACAATATGGTACTGGCTCAGAGATAGAAGGGAGGATCAGTGGAATAGACTTGGGGTTAATGACGCCAGCAAGACAGTGTATGATAAACCCAAAGAGCCCAACTTTTGGGACATGAATCCACTATTTGACAAAAGCTGTTGGGAAATTTGGAAAACAATATGGGAGAGATTAGGTTTAGATCAACATCTCACATCCTACACCAAGATAAATTCAGAATGGGTGAATGACCTGAATATAAAGAGGGGAACTATAAATAAATTAAGTGTACACAAAATAGTATACCTGTCAGATCTGTGGGAAAGGAAAGATTTTAAAACCAAGCAAGAGTTAGAGAAAATTACAAAATGTAAATTAAATGGTTTTGATTATATTAAGCTAAAAAGCTTCTGTACAAACAAAAACAATGTAGTCAAAATCATAAGGGAAACAATAAATTGGGAAAAATCTTTATAACAAAAAAACTCTGACAGGGGTCTAATCACTCAAATATACAAGGAGTTAAATCAATTGTATAAAAAATCAAGCCATTCCTCAATTGATAAATGGGCAAGAGACATGAATAGGCAATTCTCAGGTAAAGAAATCAAAAGTATCAATAAGCACATGAGAAAGTGTTCTAAATCTCTAATAATTAGAGAAATGCAAATCAAAACAACTCTGAGGTATCACCTCACACCTAGCAGATTGGCTAAAATGAAAGAAGGGGAGAGTAATGAATGTTGGAGGGGATGTGGCAAAGTTGGGACGTTAATGTATTGCTGGTGGAGCTGTGAACTGATCCAACCATTCTGGCTGGCAATTTGGAACTATGCTCAAAGGGCTATAAAAGAATGCCTGCCCTTTGACCCAGCCATACCATTGTTGGGTTTGTACCCCAAAGAGATCATAGATAAACAGACTTGTATGAAAATATTTATTGCTGCACTTTTTTGTAGTGGCAAAAAACTGGAAAATGAGGGTATGTCCTTCAATTGGGGAATGGCTGAACAAACTGTGGTATATGCGGGTGATGGAATACTATTGTGCTAAAAAGAATAATAAACTGGAGGAGTTCCAGGTGAACTGGAGAGACCTCCATGAATTGATGCAGAGTGAAAGGAGCAGAGCCAGAAGAACATTGTACACAGAGACTGATATACTATGGTAAAATAGAATGTAATGGACTTCTGTACCAGCAGAAATGCAATGACACAAGACAGCTCTGAGGGATTTATGGTAAAGATGCTACCCACATTCAGAGGAAGGACTGCAGGAGAGGAAACACAGAAGATAAACAATTGCTTGAATGCAGGGGCTGAGGCGGACATGATTGGGGAATGTAGAATTGAAACTACCACACCAATGCAACTACCAACAATTTGGAAATAGGCCCTGAACACGGACACATGTGACAACCAGTGGAAATGTGTGTAGGCCATGGGTGGGGGGAGAACAGGGGGGTGAAGGGGAAAGTAGGGGCATAAAGTATGTAAACAGGTTAAAAATGAATATTAATAAGTGTTTAACAAAATAAAGGAAAGGGATTCTTAATTTCAATTCCAAGGAGTCATGGGGTCTGTGAGCTTTTTGTGAGAAAAATTATATATTCATTTTAATGGAATCTTAATTTCTTTATAATCCTAAATATTTTAATTTATTCATTTAATAAGAATTATTCTAAAGAGTGGTCCAAAGACTTCACCAGATTACCGAAGGTAATCATGACTAAAAACATTTTAAGAATACCTGGACTTGAAAGAAACACCACCTCCTAGTTAAACAAAGGTAGTATTTTTCTTTCTTTCTTCTTCCATTATACCTCTTATCCATCAATTAACAACCAACAAAAACAAACACACAAAAAGAACAACAACAACAAAACAAAACAAATATCTTTCATGGATGGATAGCTCTTTTTGTACCTTAAAGAGAGTGCAGGAGAGCCAACAGATTTGTCAATAGAATTATTATAATGGCTTATTTTACATGGTCCCCTCAGTCTCCTTATGCCTAGACTCAGTACTGTGCCATATAATGGAACTGAATGCATGACATAATGCTATTTATTACTTGGTGTTTTGTCTTGTGGGATGAAAAGTTGTTATTGTCATTGTAGCTTTAGTCCAATATATCTATTTAATCAATCAATTACCATTTTAACCTTTCACTATGTGCCAGAACACTGCAGATCACTGAAGATGCAAAGACAAAAGTTAAATGGTCTCTGCCCTCAAAGAGCTTATATTTTATTGGAGAAAGACAATATATAGATAGCTAAGAAAATTGAAAGCATAAAAGTATGAATACAAATTATTTACTAGTAACTGAAGGAATTTTGAGAAGTCTGTTGTAAAAGAGAGTCAATGGTTTTAAAATCTGATCATAAAGAATCCAAGAAAACAGATCTCTCTGTATCAGTGCCCCACTATCTTTCCCCACTCTGGAGTTTCCCTTCTAGGGAGAATTGCATTGTCAACTGTCTCCATAAACTTTAGAGTTTTTAATCCAAAATCTGGGTTGCTATGGTGACTCTCTTTTAATGAAGTGTCCTTAGTGAGTTTGGTTGGGAGCACATTTTTAATACAGGGACTCATGCCAAGGCTACTTGAAGAGATTATGAGTACTGGGGTGCTTCATTAGACTTTCTGATGAAGCTGCCAACTCTGTTCATTTAAAAACTTTTTATTGGGGCAGCTGGGTAGCTCAGTGGAATGAGAGTCAGGCCTAGAGACAGGAGGTCCTAGGTTCAAACCCGGCCTCAGCCACTTCCCAGCTGTGTGACCCTGGACAAGTCACTTGACCCCCATTGCCCAATCTTCCACCTATGAGACAATACACCGAAGTACAAGGGTTAAAAAAAACTTTTTATTTAAAATTTTTTTAAATTTAATTTTATTTAAAATTATTTTCACTGATTCACTCAAATTTCCCTTTTTTCTACAGAGAGAGAGAGAGAGAGAGAGTAGAGAGAGAGAGAGAGAGATTAGAATTTGGCACTTAAGGTATGGGAAGTGGTTTTATGTTTATTATTGTACCAATAATCAAGGAGAAAAATAAAAAAAAACCCGAAGAACATGAGAGGGACCTTATAGTTTTATATATCTAAGTGACCTTCTATTATTGTCCAAAAGAGCTATATTAAGTGGATATGTCCTTTAAACTTTTATGGGAACCTGCAATGTAAATATGACTATCTCTGAGAGTTTCTAAATTGGTTAAAAAAAGTATGTTTCCTATACCCTCCCCCTTCCTCAAACAAAAACAATTATTTTACTATGAGAAAAGTTTATGTATGGACTGGAAACAATGATTTAATTTTATGTAACCGTTAATAGTTATTTGAGCCAAGGATCCCCAATTACTGTTATCTAGTGGTAATATTGGTAAGAGCATAGGTTGTCAGGACACTGTTTTGAGTTTGGCCCAATTATGTTGAGTTAACATCTCTTTTCAACCAAATTGCCTGCATTTATACTAATGAATCTGTTACCTGGGATCCCTAAAAGTAAAATTCTTAGCTTATTCTTTTAAAGATAATGAAGATGATAACTAGCCCTTATATCATTCTTTAAGGTATACAACATTAATCCCATATGTTATCTTATTTGATCCTAATAATAAAACTTGTAAAATATGTAATTTCATAGATATTTTTATAGATTTTATAAAGAAACTATTTTATAGGTTTTATAGATTTTTTTGTATATAAAGAAACTAATACTGAGAAAGGTTGCGACTTCCCAAGATTTCAGAGCTAGTAAGTGTTTGAAGCAATTCCCAAACTTAAGTTTTGCTGACCAAGTCAAGTATATGTCACATATCTGTTTTGTTTAGTGCTTCTATATGGTGGCCCTGAACACAATAACTGAATAGTTACTTGACTCCAAAATGAATATCATATACTGTGAATTTTTGGAGATATTGTTGAAATCACTAGATGACCTCCCCCCATTCCCTATAAAATCTCTGAATAGCTCTGATCACATTATCAAGGAGCAACTGTGACCTTGAGTTACTTGAGGTGTTTAAAGGATGAATCCTGGATTCCTAATCCAATTAAAAACCTCTTCACATGATAATAAATAGAATATATGTATATATATCTTTGAAGTTTACAATATAATTTTCACGTGTTATCTAATTTGATCCTAACAATAACTTAAGAAATAGGTATTATTTTCTCTGTTTTACATATAAGGAAAATGAGGCTAAGAAAATTTAAGTGATATCCTCAAGGTCATTTATTATAATTAAAACTGATGGTTTAGAGACAGCAACTCAGTTGAACTTTCCCAATATTTCCCTCCAAAAAAAGTTTATAATAATTCCTCAAATTGAACTTTGGAGAAACAGAAATTATGAAAAGTCAGGGTAAGACAACATTCCAGCCAAAGACAATTAAATTTTTAAATTTTTTTTAGAAAAATTTTCCATGGTTACATGATTTATGTTCTTTCTCTTCCCCCAAACCTTCCATCCCCGTAGCCAACACACATTTCCACTGGGTTTTACATGTGTCATTGATCAAGACCTATTTCCATATTATTGATAGTTGCACTGGGTTGGTTGTTTGGAGTCTACATCCCAAATCATATCTACATCAACCCATGTGTTCAAGCAGTTGTTTTTCTTCTGTGTATCTACTCCCACAGTTCTTCCTTTGAATGTAGATATCATTTTGTCTCATAGGTCCCTCAGAATTGTCCTGGATCATTGCATTGCTGCTAGTAGAGAAGTCCATTACATTCTATTGTACCACAGTGTATCAGTCTCTGTGTACAATGTTCTCTTGGTTCTGCTCCTTTCACTCTGCATCAATTCCTGGAGGTCTTTCCAGTTCACATGGAATTCCTCCAGTTCATTATTCCTTTTAGCACAATAGTATTCCATCACCAACAGATACCACAATTTGTTCAGCCATTCCCCAACTGAAGGCCATATCCTCATTTTCCAGTTTTTTTGCCACTACAAAGAGAGTGACTATACATATTTTTGCACACGTCTTTTTCCTTATGATCTCTTTGGGGTATAAACCCAGCAGTGGTATCAGCCAAAGACAATTTAGAAGGTCATTAGGGGAGGTCTATGACACCAAGGCAGGGGAAGACCAGGAATGCATGAAACAGTTCTAGCATTGGACCTTGGAAGTGACTGCAACAGTGCAGCAGTAGCTTAAGGAGCTCTTAGTCCAGATAGTAAAAGGGTCAGTTAATCACTCAGAAAGATTACAGTTGAAGTTGACTGCCAATTCTACTGTCCATATGCAGTTCCTGGTTTCAATTCCAGGAGAGAAAAGCAAATAGTACTTGCAGTTTCAGAGTAGCAAGTTGACTGTTTCTCAGTTTCAAAACCAAGAGGAGCCCTAGTGCTTGTAATATCAGAAGAACAGGGGCTCTTCCTCAGTAAATGCCAGAGTGGAGACCAGAAAAGCAATAACCATATCTCATCCTGGATCATATCACCTTGGAAACACCATAAAACGTGTGCACCTCAAAAATTACCTCAAATCCCAGATGTCAATAACAATGTTGATGGCAAAAATAATAACTCATATTTGTTGTAAAACTTTACAATTTTCCTTGTAATACAGTAATGTAGGATACCAAAGAAAACATTTAAAAATATACTTTAAATAAAGTGTTTTTAAGATTGTTTGATGAATTAACAAGATCTAGGTATGATCCTGGAAATGCCTCAAATTCTTTCCAAAATAATTCACATAATTAATAGGTGAATACATATGTAGTAGAGTGGAAAAAAGAAAATGGCCAAGCGAATTAAAATTTACAAACTACTCATCTATTTAGTTCACCTAAAATGAGAAAAACTATATTAAGGTCCAAGATTTTGTTTATTAGCTGTGTAATTTTTTTTGTGTCTCATCTGTATCCAGTGGTTTTTCTTTCCTATTTGATCTTCTTTGACAGATCTGATACTCTCCCCTCCTCTTTCCACATCATATCAAAGAAAGCAAAAACCGTGAGCATCTATTCATGCATATCAAGGACTACAATGGATCATGGAGCAAGCACATAAACAGAAATGATTCATGTGATGACCAAGTGAATGCACTACCAAATCCAAAGTATCATTGGTTAAGATCAAATGAGCTTATGTAGCTTATGTAGTTTTTAACCTTTGTGTGAAAAAAAGAAAAGAAAAAATCTGATGTGATTGTTTTTAAACATTTTTGAAACTTTGCCCTCTGATGTCACTTTTCATTTTCTCAACAATTAATTTCCTTCTTTGTTTTGAGGTACATTACTGATAAGAGGTCAAAGGCTTAATATAAAGCATCAATCATCTAATTCTGTATTAATTAAACACAAAGAGATAATTGTTTTTGTTTCCAATTGAAAGAAAATAGCATCATTCATAGAAACAACAATTGAAACAATTAGTTTCAATTTTAATTAAATGATGATTCTATTTAGCAGTGATTAAATTACAACAGCTAGATAAATCCAGGCAACAACATTTAGTTGGTTTAATTAGGTATGGTACTGCTTTTCTTTATTTACCATTATAAATGACTAGTATTTGAGTTCTAGAATTTCCAGAAATTGACTAAACAATATATTTAACAACAAAATGGAAAAAAAATGCTATATTTACATTGGAATGGACTTACTATTTTATCAATAGGAATAGTTGTGAAAGAAGAATTTCCTTTACAAATGCAGATAAAGACCCTTTTTTGAATTTTATCCTTTTAGAGTTCCAACAGTAGTTAACTTGCTCTGAGTTCTGAGGCTAGTGGTTGTCAGAGGCAGGATTTGAATAGAGATCTTTCTGGCTTCAGAGTTAATTCTCTAAATACTATCCCACACTGACTGTCTTTTTCATATGTATCTTGAAAAAAAATATTTTTTCATCATTCAATTAGCCATCAAACATATTGCTAAGAATAGCTATCTCCAGGACATCTCCCATGTCATTTACACTAGTCATTACCCTTTATTTTTCCCTTGCTTTTTCTCAAATAAGACCCTTCATTTCCCTACTATTCTTTGACTATCTCCCATGCCTGGGATTATTTTGCACACAAAAAATGAGCATATGATGAAATGACTTGTTCAAGTTCACAAGGCAAAATCAATTCATAACTAGTTTTTGAACCTCAAATGTAACAGTCATTTTACTACAAGACTATGTTGACATAGATGGGTCAGAGAATACAAAGATCACAGTTTTTGATGGAGGGGACTTAGAGATCATCAAGTCAACCACTTTGCTTCCGATTTAAACAGACATGGACTGTGAGACCCAGAGGGCAACTAAATGACACAGTAGAGTGTCGACCCCAGAGTAAGAAAGATTTAATTTAAATCCAGCCTCTAACCTTTACTAGTTATATGACTTGGCCAAATTAAATACATTCTACTTTGGTTTCAGTTTCTTCATCTGTAAAAGGTAGATAATAATAGCATGTAGCTCCCAGGGTTGTTTTGAGAATTAAATGAGATGCTATGTATAAAGCATTTAGGATAGTGCCTGGCACATAGTAGGAACTGTGTGAATATTAGTGATTATTACTATTAATGTCCTAGTAGATGTTTAAGACAGAATTGGACCTGCATTTTTTTGATCCTTAAATTATGTGTTCTTTTATTTTGACAAAATAATAGTTGCTTAACTTTTCTAGGATTTCAACTTAAAAATTAGCATTATGTGATAAAACTTACTTCTGCCTTGATTCTGAAAGGAAATGATTTCATTTATTCTGCTTTTTCCCCACCATTACTTTTTCAATCTGCTTCTAAATCTAGTTTGCTATGGAAGATTTTCCCACTTTAAGTTTGACTTTCCTTGGAGGATTTAATGTCAGTTGTGTTGTGTCCATACTCTCTTTTCAAACTTCAGACTAGCTTTAGATTTTCATGGGATAGACACATAGAACATTCTTTATGCAACTGAAAACATGATTCTGCTTGGGAGATATGACCACACAAAATCTTTCTCTTTGATTCAGTGTCCATGCAAGACACTGTTGGTGATCGTCATTTAGATAGCCCAACACAAATAGAAAAGAATCTACATTTTATCATTACCTTAATTAAATTTAATTTAGTTTTAAATGAAAATGCCTAAATTTTTTTGAAAATCACTTTTAATAAGTGAATATAACTTTGAAGAGATTTTAATGGGGAGTGTCAGAATTATACTATAAGGAAAAAAAATTCACAATAGCTTGGTTTTAGTCAGATAAATTTTAGTGTGATTTTCTCCAAGTGACATTTAGAGGGAAACACACACACACACACACACACACACACACACACACACACACACACACACGCACGGATGCACACACACCTATATTTCTGTCTTTTCATATCACATTAAAACTTTAGTTATAGACTACCCTGGGAGCTTGTTACTGCATGTTCTTTATGCTCTCCTTCCCTCTGAAGCTTTCCTGCTGTCTTAACATTTCTGGCTTTTTAAATTCAAGAGGGATTACTTCTTTCTCAAAGAATATGAACTTTCTCTGAGATATCACTGTTTCTCAGAGATTTACTTTTTTTTTCTAGAGGTCCCACTTATTCTCATCATTGAACTGTATATGGAATATGCCAGTAACTTCAAAAGTAACTCCAAGGCTGGAGACAATGAAGACTCAGTGAAAGGGAATACATTTTGCTAGAAAAGAAGTTACAGCATAGACCCAAGGACTAGGTTACTTGTGCCTTCACTTCTTTTGAAGATAAAGAGATTTGCCATACCTTAACAACCTCTTAAACTTAATAAGCTTTAGTGACTTCAAATGCAATGGTCACCAGTTGCAACATCTCATATCTAGATATGAGCACACAGAGACATACATATTTGCTTAATAAATTATATCTTTTCTTCACACAGTTGTCAGACATGAAAAAATTGTTTTTTCCCTTTTACCAGATTCATAAGCATGGTAACACATAGTTGTGTGTATATGTAGTAGGTGTATTCCAGTGTGTGTATGTGTGTGTATATATAAGAGAGGCGGGGGGGGAGAGAGAGAGAGAGAGAGAGTGAGTTATGGTCTGGAGTCAAAAAACCTGAGTCGAAATCTAGCCTCAGGTACTTAGTAGCTCTGTGACTCTGGGCAAATCACTTGTTTTAGTTTCCTTTTCTGAAAAATGAACAGAAGAAGCAAATGGCAAATCATGCCAGGATCTTGAAAGATTGGGACACAAATATACCAATTTATAAATGATCAAAGGAGATAAACAAGTAGTTTTCAGATGCAGAAATCATGACTATCAATAATCATATAAAATGTTATAAATCATTCTTGATTAGAGAAATGAAAATTAAAACAACTCTGTGGTACCACCTCACACACATATCAGATTGGCCACTATGCCAGTAAAGAAAAGTCGTAAATGTTGGAAAGGATGTGGCAAAATTGGGATACTAATGCATTGTTGGTGGAGGTGTGAACTGACCCAACCATTCTGGAGAGCAATTTCAATCCATGCCCACAAGGCTATAAAACTACATATCCCTATTCCAAAGAGACTTAAAAAGGGGAAAAGGATCTGTCTGTGCAAAAATATTTATTGCAGTTCTCTTTGTGGTGGCAAAAAATTGGAAATTGAAGGGATATCCATCAATTAAGGAAGGGCTGAACAAATTGTGGTATATGATGGTGACGGAATGCTATTGTGCTATAAGGAATGATGAATAGGATGATTTCAGAAAAAGCTGGAAAGCCCTACATAAACTGGTACAGAGTAACATAAGCAGAACTATACATAGTAACAACAATATTCCATGATGATCAACTAGGCAAGACTTATCTACTCTCACCAATATGATTGACTAAAACGAGGTTGTTGTAAATGTTTTAAAATGGTGCTTTAAACCTGGTTCCTAACAGCCACCCCAAACTCTCTGATCAGATCTGGGAACACTATTCTTCAAGATTTGTCAAAGAAGCCCTGCTCCAAGGATTTCATCTGGACTTCCCTGTCTCTTGCAAGAATCCTAGGCTTATTTGAAGGGTCATAACTAGAAAGCATTTTCCCTGATATTTGGGCAGGAGCCCACAGAGGACAGTATGAGGCAGGGGTGGCAGCAATGCAAAGGATGGTCCTTCAGCATATGTAGCATATGGAGAAGGAGTAGCCTCTGCCCTTGAAAAACCAACATACTTTCAGGGGTTGGGGATATGGATAAGGTGGAATATTGGGGAACAATACACTAGCAGGAAATGTTAGGCAGGATAAGAAAATAAGGTCATGCTGGGAGTCATCATGATTTCTCTAGGTATCATGCTCCCTAGCCTCCTCCATCTGAGTCACTTTGCTGGTGGTCAGACCACCATTTCATTTGTAAAGAATTCCTCCAGCCATTTATTTACGCATTATGTATGCACTCTGATTTTGAACTTAGCATTGCATTTCTTCAGTTTTTGTTTATATATATGTATTTATATATATTTATATAATAATACATATCCTATATAATGAAGGGGTGGGAGTGACCTTGACCAGGGAAGTCATGCCCAACAATGAAGTCACAGGACTTTTCAATAAAGAAGGACAGGAGTGCCCTGTATGATTTGAAATTGCCAAAAGAATGCCTATGGAGATGGCATTTAGTAAAACTGAATTCTTAACATTAGGGTGCTAGGTCTTAGGGTAACGGTTCCTAACCTTGTTTGTGTCATAGACTCCTTTGGCAGTCTGGTGAAGCCTATGGATTTCTTAGAATAATCATTTTCAGTGACTAAAACAAAATACCTAGAATTACCAAGGAAACCAACTACATTGAAATAGAAGTATCAAAATATTTTTAAAACAAAATAACAAATCTAGTTTACAGAAAAGAAGCCCTGTTTCAAGGTACAAAAGAATAATTCATATGTGACTTGGTAACAATTTACCATTAGGATAGATTGCAAAGGGCTGTCAAAATTTCTGGCTGTTCTGATTAGGTCTAGAAACCTGAGTCATGCATTTATTTAAAGGTTTTGCTAAAGAGGAAAATTGTACTTTTAAAATAGCAATAGGAATCTGTTGCTCTCCCCCCCCCTTTGTCTTGGTCCCTGGTTTCTCTTGGTTCCCCCCAAAGAAGCATGAACCATAGAGGTTGTTGTTTAGGGACTATAAAATGGAACCTTTAATGGAAAGCAGATTTCTGTAATCTTGTGCCCCATTTCCTCTCCTAAGGAGGCCAAGCTCTACAGGATGGGTGATTCACATAGATCCCACAGCATTACTTTCTTTTCTTTTTTATAAGTTTTTAAATTTTTTCCATATTTCATGTTGGTAATATTTTCAATAATTGTTTTTGAACATTTTGTGATTCATGTTCCTCATTTCCTCCTACCCTTCACCCTTCCCAGGATACCAGATAAAATAATACAGGTCTTAATGTGTTATAATAAAATTCATTTTTCCATGTTCATATTATGAAAGAAGATACATATATTTTACACTAGAGAAAATAAAGTGAAGAATGGAATTCTAATCTACATTGAGACTTCTTCAGTTCCTTCTATAACAGTAGATAGCCTTCTTCATCATAAGTCCTTTGGAGTTGTCCTAGTTACTTGTATTGCAGATAATAGTGAATCAATTTCACATAATATTACTGTTCCTATGTATAGTATTCTCCTGGTTCTGCTCACTTCAGTTTGCATCACTTTATAGAAGTCTTTCTAGACTTTTTTGTGATCATATTGTTTGTCATTTTTATGGTAAAATACTATTCCATTACAATCATATACCACAACTTATTCAATAATTTCCCAGTTAATAGACATCCCTTCTGTTTCTAATTCTTTGCCACCACAAAAAGAACTACTATGAATTATTTTATTCAAGGAGGTCTTTTACTTCTATTTTTGATCTCTTTGGGATATAGACTTCATATTGCAGGATTAAAAGGTATCCACAATTTGATGGTCTTTTGGGCATGCTCCAAATGCTCCACCAATAGTGAATTAATTTCTCAATTTTTCCACGTCCCCACCAACATTCATCATATTCCTTTTTTGTCAGACCTCACTGCCTCACTGCATTATTTTCAACTTTGAATTTCAGAAGATGAGCTGCAGGGAAGAAAGTTGTAAAGATGTAAGTGAGAAATTTGGATGGCATTGATCAAATGCAAGCTAATGGATTTCAAAAAGGGATTTTTTTATGTGTTAAATTTTGACAATTTCCATTCAATATATAGGTTGACTATATGTCAGGCACTCTGATAGACTAGGAATATACAATTTTTAAAAATCAAAGCCATCCTTATTCTTAAGAAGAATACATTCTTCAATGTTCAAGCAGGTGCTTGAACATTTAGAAGTTGTTCACAAATTGAAGATGCCAAGTCATCCAATTCTTCAAGGTCCATTGCTAGTCATCTTGACTTTTGTCTTGCCATTGAAGTTCAATGCTTCTGAAAGAAAGAATGAAACTGACAATTTTGTGCAAATTTGCCTCAATTATATCTAACTCTTGCACAAGTCAAGATATCACACTGTGAAGTCATTGGTCCTCTTCAAAAACATAGGATGAGAAATAAGTGTGAAGAGGACATAAATCTAGGAGTAGTACCTAAAATGTTAAATGACAGGGACTTTATAGAAAAGATATTTGGAGATTTTATCAATGGATCAAATATAATAATATAAATTTGATGAGGATTATATATTATTAAAAAGATGCATTATCCACTCAATTTCAAAGTTATGCATTAGCTTTATGTTGTCATCCATTCATTTCTAATATTCAATTTTTCTCAATTTTTAAATCTAAAAGCATAGTACTACATCTCTTCAATTATTTTAAAAATCTATTTTAAAGCAACTTTGTTCTCTGTTTATATTTTCCTCTTATTTTAAAATCCTCTTCTCAATTGTTACTCTTTTCTTAAGTCATGGAGTTTTGTTTATTTGTTCTTTTGTCTTTCAAATTTTATCTAATTATTTTATTTTAATTTTCTTCTTTGCTCCCTCTTAGCTTAGTAGTCAAAAATCATGCATCTTTTTCTCCTCCCCTTTAATTTCATTTACTCATTGTTTTAAATATTACATTTTCTGCTTCATTTATTTTTTAAATGATAATGAAATTTTATTTTATTTTCAAAAACCAATCTCTCTTTGCTTCATCTCCTCATTAATAAAGCAATGGGGGGATCTGTTGCAAATATATAAGTATATGTATATATATATAGTCAAACAAAACAAAATTCCTCATTTGCATGTATAAAATAAAAATAAAAAGTTTTCTCAGTTTGCACTCTCTGTCAGGAGGGTAGCAAGCTTCATCATGAGTCCTCAAAAATTGTGGTTTCTGTTTGTGGTAATCAGAGTTTCTACTTTTATCACTCTTTTAAATATAAGGTATATATATATATATTTCATCATTTTTTATCTTTTTAATTAGCCATGGTCTACCTTATTTCCCTCCCCCAATTGAGAACACAAGAAAAACAAAAACTATCGAATATATGTATAGTCAAAGCAAATTTCTACATTGGCCACATACAAAAAAAAAAGAATTTCCAGTTCTGAATCTGTCACCTCTTGATCAGAAAGTAGGGAGAATACTTCATTATCAGTCATCTGGAATTCTAATTGATCATTATGCTGATAAGAGTTCAGCATGATAGTATTCCATTGCATTTATAGACCATATAATATGTTCATCCATTCTTAAACTTAGAGACACTCTTCTTTGAGATTCCCTTTCTTTGCCACCTAAAAAAGAGCCATGCATATTTTTGTACAACATTAGTATTTACTTTATTTAGGACAAGTCCTCCCTTAATCTATCCTCTCCCTAATTCCCACTCTCCATTTTCTTCCCTTTCATTCCTATTTTCCTGTTGAGTGAAATGTATTTCTGTTCTCAACTCTGTGTGTATTCTTACTTATTTTGACCAGTTCAGATAAGAGTGAGATTCAAGTTTCTTCATTCTCCTTTCTCCCTCTTTTTTGTTTGTATTTATGTCTACTTGGGCACCCTCCTTATGAGCTATAGTTTTCCTTTCCTTTTTTTCCCTCCCTTCCCTCCTCCAAGCAGTGTATTCCTCTTCCCCTCTTTCTGTTGTTCTTTTGTGATCATCACATCATAACAGAACCATTCCCAAGTCTAGTATAACAACTTTCTCTATGAACCCCAATAATAGTATGGTTCAAATGGGACATGTATTATCTAACCATACATGAATAGTAATTTGTCCTTGTTTAGTCCGTTATCATTATATATTCATATTTAATTTTTTTAAATTTCTCTTCATTATTGTGATTATAGTTCAAGTTTCTTCATACACTGGTCATTCATCAGGAATACTTGGAAGTCCTCCATTTCATTAAAGGTCCATTGTCTCTCCACCCCTATCCCTCTGGCATTATACTCATTTTTCTTAGGTAAATCGTTTTTCTTCTCTAAGCCAGTGATGGGCAAACTACAGCCTGCTGGCCAGATGCCACCCCCTGAAATATTCTATCTGGCCCACGACATTATTCCTAATCTGATGAATACAATGAGTAGAATATAATACAATGAAACTTCGAAAGAGTTGCTTTAGAAACAGATTGACAGATGAGCATTTCCTTTCCTTTGGCCCCCTTTTAAAAAAGTTTGCCCATCACTGCTCTAAACTAATAACATTTTCCTTTTGGAATATAATATTCCCAAATCTCTGCTTCTTTGGAGTGGTGGCTGCTAACTCATATGTGATCCTGATAGTGGCTTCTGAGTACTTGAATTTTTTTCTTTATGGTTGTTTGCAGTATTTTTTATTTGACCTAGAAGCTCTGGACTTTGAATATGATGTTTCTGGGACTTTTAATTTTGGAATTTCTTTCTTTAGTGTGTCCAGTAGATTCTTTTTATTTCTACTTTTTCTTTTTGTTTTCTGGAGACTGTATTTATAATCATTTATAATAAATTAAAAGAGATCAGAGAAAGAAAAGGTCTCCTGTCAATATGTGGTTGATCATTCCCTTCCCAAGCCTCCACTTAGCTGAGGAGCCATCTGCACAAACAACTTTTCTTTTCAAAATCTTAACCCCAAAAAATGACCCAATTGTATCAGCAAACCCAAACTTATACTCCGAATGAAGGCCCCTTTTCCAAGCTTCTCAGACTGGAGGGCTTTGACTTTACTCTGGGCAAGGAATCATTAGGGACTAGAGGCAAGTGCCCTCTAGCATGACTTTTAAGATAGCATCAAAGTAAACATGCCCAAAGTATCCTAAATAGTTTGTATACAGATAAGCAACAGGCTTTGTTTGTTCTTAATTCAATCAAAGGGTAGGATGAATTGTAACAATTCAATCAGAGAGTTTGGTATTTGGAACTTAGTATCAAAACTCTCCTTTTTTAAAATCCAAAATTCAACTTAAGGTACCAAGAAAAAGGATACGGGAAATTGTTAGTATTCTGAATGAATCTTTCCATATAATATCTAAACATTTCAGAATTGTCTCACAAGGATACATAATGGTCCAAAAAGTATTATACATTTCATGGAAGGTCTAACTGTGTTTAGATGATTCTTAATATTAAAAAAAATGATTGATAGACTCATTGACTAGGAGCCATTAGGGGACATTCCCCCTTTTTGACACAAGGGTTTTTTTATAATCAGAATAAAATATTTGCATATAGGAAAGACAGAAGTAGATGAAGGGTCATATCCAAAGGCTTACTCAGAGTCTCATGATGTAGTGTCTAATTTCTATTGTTGTTATCTTTTTTAGTCTGCCTGAAATCATGATGGTCCTCAAAGCATTTTCTCTGGAAAATCTGCTTTCCTGATCTTGATTACTGGCATCTAATGGACCTTTAGGGTAGCTTCTCATCTGGCACTACCAAAATCTAAACTCTAGGCTTTGAATATGATGTTTCTGGGTGTTTTAATTTTGGATGTTTTCATTGGTGTCCATTAACTTCATTCTATTTCTACTGTTACTACTTGTTCTGAGAAGAAGACAGGTTGTTTTGTCTTTTTCTTTATTTGGGGGGGTGGGGTGAGGTTGTTTTTGTTTTTATACTCATATAGTCCAGTTAGGTTCCCCCCCATTCCTCTGGTCAATTCTTTTTGCTATCAGTTAACCTTCAATTTTTTTAGTCTTTTGACTTTGGACTTGACATTAGAGTAGAATTCCTTGGCATTTCTGAAGGACAGTTCTGCACTAGTCCTATTGTAGCTTTTTTGGGGTTGTTTTAGTCTAATATTGTGAAGATGGGATTAACTCTCCCCTGCCCATTTTTAGATTTAATCACCAGAAGCTTATATACCCCACTTATCCTTAAGTATGAGGAGGTCTATGACCCGTATGTGTGATAGTGGGTGACCAATCAGAATTGACCGACTGCCCTCTGGGCAGTCCTAAGCAAAGATTTAGCTGTAATTTGATCCACATAAAGTGGAAGGAAGGGTCTGCAAAAGTGGCAAGAACTTCCTGTAAGCAGCTCTTTCACCTTTGAACTTGGCCCTGGAGGAGCTCTGGCTGGGGACCTCAGACCACTCTTGGATTTTCCCTTAGGACTATCATGTGAGTGAGTGAAAAGGCTAACTCCCTTTCCTGGCTTTTCTGGAGGTACTAGCCTCTGGAGAGGCTCCTCATCTTAGAGGAGGCCTTGTTGCTAAAACCCTTTTTTAATTTACCTCTGGGCCCCCTTTGCTGAGACCTCTGAAGCCCTCCCTGGTTTGGACCCAGCTGGAGTAACTATCTATTCTCTCTCTGATTTCCTTACTTTCACTCTTTCTCCTTTTGTAATTAAAACTACCATAAAAAGTCATTCTTTCTTGAGTAATAATTTAAGCAACCACATTCTTATATATTTAGTCCAACCTTTAATTTTTCACCTTTATAGGATATCAAGCCTAGGGACCATTAAGCTTTTAGTGCTTCTGAAGAAGTTTGATTCAATGCAAAGTTCAATTCCTTCCTCTCTGGTCTGAGTTCTGCAAGTTTCTGTCCTGGGTTTGGATCTGATCAATGGTAAACTGTTGCTGACTGTCACCTGTATCAGGCAACTGTAAAGCTCTATTGTCTCAGAACCATAGAATATTAGGTTCCTCTTTCATCTTCTTTTCCACTCTAGCCACACTTCATCTCCAGAATGGACTAAATATTGGGAGAGACTCTGCTTTGCATCTGCAGTCTGAGCCATACTACAGTTGCTTCTACTCTTGCTGCTGCTCACTTCTGAACTTCCTCTTTTCTTATCATACCTCCAAAGGTCTCCATACTGGGAACACCACCACCCTGGACAGATGGTCTTCTTACTACACCTTGGATCTGACACCTGGGATTGTGTAATAAGCTAACACGTTGCCATTTGGCACTTGCCCATGCTGCTGTCCTCCGTTGTGGGGCTGAGGATTCCACAGGTTTGATTTCTGCTCTTCCCCTGTTGTATTATATCTCCCTGGTCAGGGAAATGCTCCATTGTAATATAACCCTGGACCAATAACTAGTCACAATCTGAAGACCTTCTTATCCATTCAACTGGGCTGGACAAAGGACACATTGATTTTTTTCTGAATTTTTCCACCAGGATTTAATTTGGTATATTTTCTAATGCTGTCAGGAGTTTATGGAGAGGAGTTCACTGAATTGCTCCTTGTCATTCTACCATCTTGACACAGCCTCCTTACTTTTTCTAAGATGGATTTCTTCATTCTTTGGTTCATGGTCCTAATGTTATTTAATCTTTTCTTTAAATCTTTTTATTTTCAATGGAGTTAAAACCTTCGAAGGATGTGCTTTCGGTTCCTGCTTTTATTATTTTTTAAATTAAATTAAATTAAATTTTTATTTAAGTATTTTTCCATGGTTATATGATTCATATTCTTTCCCTCCCTTTTCCCCTTCCCCCTCCCAGAGCCAACAAACAATTATACTGGGTTGTACATTTGTCATTACTCAATACTTATTTCCATATTATTCATTTTTTCTAATAGAATAATCTTTTAAAAACCAAAAACCCACATCCTATACCCTTGTAAGCAAGTAGTATGTCATATGCTTTTCTTCTGCATTTCTTTCTCATAAGTCCCTTGGAATTGTCCTGGATCATTGTATTACTATTAATAACAAAGTCTATTACATATCATTGTTCCACAAGGTTTCATTCCCTGTGTACATTGTTCTCCTGGTTCTGCTCATTTTACTCCACATCAGTTGGTGGAGGTCTTCCCAGCTCATATGGAAATCAAGCAGTTTATCATTCCTTATTGCACAATATTATTCCATCACCATCAAATACTACAATTTGTTCAGCCATTACCCAATCGAGGGACAGCCCCTCATTTTCCAATTTTTGCCACCATAAAGAATGTGGGGTTCCTTTTTTAAAGGATGTTTATATTGCCTTATAAATTATCCTTTATTGCTTCCATTTTTCTGTTGTTCTTTACTCTTAGAAATATCAATTTCTATAGATGATAGAAAGGACAGCTTTCCATGGTGAGGGCTATCTTCGCACATAGTATGGTAGAGAGTATCGAGTGGCTCAGAAGGAGGCAGAATAGACATCTTAGGACATCTTCTGCTCACTCACCCACTTCGTCTTCAAAGGAGACTTTATTTCCACCAAGAGAGGAAATGAGAGGTTGAGGCCAGAATTCTGTCCACTTTGGTCTTCTCAGAGAAAAGTAATATTGGACAGGAATAATGGCTGTCTGATCCCTTAAATATTATTAGTTTAAAGTACATAGTTTTCAGTTTAAATCTAATTTCTGATTGCTGTTTCATTAATTGAGAGGAACAGGACCCCAAGTTTACGTCTAAGTTTTTACTCCATTCCCACCAAATATTACTTCAACAATAAGCATACATAGCTGAGAGTAATGTAAATCATTTATCCAAGTCAAGCAGCAAACAAATAAATGTAAAAATCAGAATAAAATATGAGACAATTTATAGAAGGAGCTCTCCCATTGGAAGTGAAGTAACTCAGCTTAACAGAGAGTCCTAGATCACTCACTCAAAGTTTCTTCCCCCCACTTTTTGAAAATTTAGAATATTTTTCCAAGGTTACATGATTCATGATTCCCCCCCTCTCTGGCTTTTTCCTCCCCCCTCCCAAAGCCAACAAGCAGGGTTATGCGTGAATCATTGTTCAAAACTTATTTCCATGTTATACACATCTGCAGTTTAACCAAACTTTCTAGTGTAAGAAGTTAGGGATAGAAAGATGATGGAAACTTATAATTCCTCTCATGTCGGTTTCTTTCTAGAGTCTTTTCCTTCAAGAACCTGAAATGCGGTTGTCATCATTCATCTTCTCTTTCCAACCTGGAAGACAGGAGCACCTGAGTACAAAGAGACTGAAGAGAACTGAAGGAAACTAAAGAACTCTTCACTTTCCCATTCTTGAGAACTCCACTCTGCTTTTCAAGCAGGTACAAGGCATTTATCTTTACTGGTGAAGAGAAAGATCCATACCCAATGAGCTTTGGAAATCAGGTTACACTTTCTAGGGATTTTTTGAATACTTATTTTATACTGAATATGTATCTTTCCTTAATTTATAATTAGTCAGATACTTATCGGGTATTTCACCTTGGACTACATCTTAAGCTTCTTTACTCATAGGAACATATTATTCTATCACCTTTTGTAATTTCTGGTGGCAATTTCCCTGGGGGTTGGATCTCAGAGTTTTATATTTCAAACAACTTCTGGTGAAACAGAACAAACCCCATCTAGACATTGAGCATTTTACTTTACATTTAGTGGAGTGCCACAGAGCTAAAAAAAATATTCTACCCCAGTTCCCTCTACTCCTTATTTCTCTGGCCAAGGAGCATGGTGTGATGCCATACTGTTATAGCAACTTACACATATTTCTGCCCACTGTGAGTAGAAGAAGTCATTTTGTATTTTTGAGTTTTATTTCAAGACCATCTTGTGAAACCATGTTGCTAGGAAGATCTTTAGTGGAGGGTGAAGGGGTACCTACCTGAAGGGGAAAGAAATAGGATTCTTGGTTGTTAATGTTTTTGTTCTATTTGGTTTATTGGCATCAAAAATTATGAAGACAAATGGAATGCTTTATTTGTTGCAAATAATTCCTATTTTAGAAAGGATTAAGAGACTGAAGTGGTAGAAGAAAATGTCTCCAATTTGTTGGTCATATACCATGTTTTATTTTCTTATGCTATATTTATTGTTTTTCTAGTGTTGGAACACTTTTAAAATCATAGCAGAAGTATAATTTAGTAATAATGAATGCTTTACTTGTATTGTCTCATAGTAAGAATTTTCCTTTGTCCTTGATTATTGTCATTTTCTACCCACTACCCTCTTAATTATCATTTTATTTCCATTTTTCCATGAAACACTCTGGGACTATTTCCTCCAACCTTTCTGGATGTTTCCCTTATGAACTCTGATTCTCCTCCTGAAGCAGGATACTGTCTATGGGACAACAACAACCTCTCGATGATAATATCTAAGAACAGAGGTGTCAAACTCAGAGCTTGCAAGAGCCCAGCAAAAATGATTCAGATTGAAATGTAATTGGTAAATATATCACAAAATAAGTAAAAATCCAATATCACATAGATCAGTGGTTCCCAAACTTTTTTGGCCTATCACCCCCTTACCAGAAAAAAATATTACTTAGTCCCCTGGAAACTGATTTTTTTAAAAATTTTAATAGCAATTAATAAGAAAGATAAATGCGTGGGTTCCAGGTTAAGATGGCGGCAGAGTAAGAAGCAGCTCTTAACCTCTCCTGACTGAAACACACAAAACTCCTCAAGGGGATATAAAAACAAGTCCAGACGAATGGAGGAACCCCCACAACAGGGCACAGTGTGGAAGGTACGTGGAATCGAGGCATTTCCATGCTATAAAGGGGTGAAACAGCCCTCACGAAATCGCGTGCTGAGCAACCACCTCACCCCCACCCCCTCAACACACAACATCTATAGCTCTGAAGCCAGCTAAAAAGAAATAGAGCAAGTTTGGGGCACCCATCCAGTCAGTGGCAGCTCCGGGGCCTGTTCCTGAGAGCAGCAAGACTTAGGACCCCATTAAGCCAAAAAACGCAGGCGAAATCTGAGCGCGGGAGCAGGACGCAGGGCTCAGAGCGCAGGCTGAGAGCTCAGGCACTGTGGAGGCGTGTGTGGAGGCAGACACAGCCAGGAACTAAAGCCTAAGTGGGGAACCAGTGTGGACGGGTATACGACTGTGGAAGCAGCGCCCTGAGACTTGTAAAGGAACCTCCTGCAGAGGATCAAGCAAGGGGGTCCAACAGGGGGCTTGACCTTGGAAAAAACCAGAACTCAGACCTCAGGAGCCAATAGATCGCGGACAGACACTGAGCGCGAGGATAAATCTGAGAAGCTGCTGGGGTAATGATGGCTACTCAGCCTCAGGAAGTTCAGAAGAGAAAGAATAACAACAAGAAAAAGAAGTCTTTAACACGCGACAGCTTTTACACAGAGAAAATCCAGACAACTGAGCAAACAGAGGAGGAGAACAAACAAGCATCCAGACCCTCCTCAAATAAGGAAAACTCCTCACAAGCTATGGAAGAGTTCAAAACGGAGATTTTGAGGAAAATGGAAGAGATCTGGCAAGAAAATAACTGTTTAAAAGGTAGAATCATGCAATTGGAAAGTGAGGCTCAGAAACTGAACACCAGAAATGACCAGATTGAAAAGGAATACCAGAAGATTATGGCCGAAAACCGGAAGATTATGGCCGAAAACCAGAAGATTATGGCCAAAAACCGAAAGATTATAGCCGAAGATCAATCCCTAAAGGCTAGAATTGAGCAAGTAGAAACTAATGATCTCTCAAGACAACAAGAACAAATAAAACAAAGCCAAAAGACTGAAAAAATAGAAGGAAACATGAAATATCTCAATGAGAGAGTGACAGACCAAGAAAACCAGTCTAGAAGAGACAATTTGAGAATAATCGGTCTTCCAGAAAAACCAGAAATTAATAGAAACCTGGACTCCATACTAACAGAAATAATCCAGCAAAATTGCCCTGAAGTCCTACAACAAGAGGGCAATATAGACATTGAAAGGATTCATAGAACACCCACTACATTCAATCAAGAAAGGAAAACACCAAGAAATATCATTGCAAAATTCAAGAGTTTCCAAGCAAAAGAAAAAATCTTACAAGAAGCCAGAAAGAAACAATTCAAATATCAAGGAGCACCAATCAGGATCACACAGGATCTGGCAGCCTCAACGCTAAAAGACCGCAAGGCGTGGAATACAATATTCAGAAAGGCAAGAGAGCTGGGCCTGCAACCACGGATCAACTACCCATCAAAACTGACTATATATTTCCAGGGGAAAGTATGGGCATTCAACAAAATTGAAGAATTCCAGGTATTTGCACAGAAAAGACCAGGGCTAAATGGAAAGTTTGATATCCAACCACAAAAATTGAGAGAAACCTGAAAAGG
>NC_058134.1:278310133-278353434 GCF_016433145.1 Gracilinanus agilis | reverse complement strand
TCCAAGCATGGCTGGGCCTATGATCAATATCTTATCTTAGAAGAGTGAATGATATCTATTCTTAGAAGAGTGACTATCTTATCTTAAAGTCTTGGTCCCTAACAAATCCCCCTTTCTTTTTTAAATAGAAAGGTGTAAGGGATAAGTTTATTAACCTTTGGGCGTTGTTCAATCCAAGTCTGTCTTAACACCAGAAGTTTTTCCTAAGACACCTTGTGTTCCCTGGTCAATCCATAAGTGAGATTGGCAGCGACGGCCCCTGTCTTAGGCTACACAGGGGGAGTTACTCAACCATCAAGGGTTGAGGACCTGTGCTACTCCCGTCATTGGGTTACCGCCCTGCTGGAAAACTGCAAACGAGTGTCACAAGGTTGTTCTGTGTCCATCATCTCAATACGATGGTATTGAACCATAGGGAACTTATCAAGGGCTGAGTTAACGTTAGTTTTGATGAATTTCGTTAGACGTTGGAAGGCCCAAGGGCCAAAGGTTAAGATCAATAAAGATATAAAGAGAGGTGTAATAATAGTGGGAATTAAAGTGGAGAGCCAAGGAGAACCTCTGAGAAGGGTATTAAACCATCCTTCCTGTGCCTCGGCTTCCCTTTTCCTCTGGGCTAGCCGTTCACGCAACTTTGCCATAGATTCCCTTACTACGCCAGTATGGTCAGCGTAAAAACAACATTCCTCTTTGAGGGCTGCGCATAATCCCCCCTCTTTTAAAAAAAGGAGATCAAGACTGCGCCTATTCTGTAAGCTACCTCTGACAGAGAAGTGAGTGATTGTTCCAGGGCCGTGACAGACTTTTCGAGGGCTTCTAAATCAGTTGTCATGGCCATCTGAAGAGCGGCCAAGTGTTGGGTCTGGAGAAGGGCAGTAGTGCCAGTGCCAATGCCTGCAGCAAGACCGCCGAGTCCTAACAGGATAGCTAAAGTAGTAAAGGGTTCCCTACGTGTTCTAGGAGAGGGGGAGAGGAGGGAGGCCACACTATCGTCCGTGTGGAAGGAGATACGTGGCCATAGCTGGACAAGAACACAGAATTCAAAGGAGGTATTGAAAACTAGAAGAGATATACAAGGGGTGAGGCCAGTATTGCAAGCCCAAAAGCCATTATTCGGGGCTTCCAAAAAGGAAGGGGAAGGGGGGAGGTCAAGGGTGGAGTTACATAAGTGGGCATGAGATCGGGGAATGGTGCCTAAACAAAGGCCATGGCCAGAGACTTCAGCAAGAGTGAGAAGGCGAGAAAAGGCGGCGCAGCACGGGGAAGCTAGAACTGTTTCATTGGGCTCTGCCATATAGGCAATACCTTCATAGTAAGGGGGTTGTGGACTCAGACAGAGCCAACACTTAATCGTCAAATCTGGCCTGGAGGCGTTCAGGGCAGTATAGGCACCTGATACTAGAGATAAAAATCTGTCTGCTGTACCGGGAATATTTAGGGACCCTTGCTGTGACTGGGGCTGTAACTGGGAGGAGGTATTCGGAGATGAAGGGGAAAAAAGGGGAACCGATGGGATGGGGAGAGACGTGGGAGCCGGTAATGGCTGGGGGTTAGGGGAAAAAGGGCGTCGTTGATCTGAGAGGATGATGTTAGGACCAACAGAAACAATGAGGGGCTGCACACGGAGGCGGAGGGTGAAAAGAAGAACATCATCAAAACCGCCCTTCTTATAGAGTCGTAAACCCCAAGTCAAGCCATCTGTCCATTTAACACTTCGTTTCCCTGCGTTGGTAAATGTGATAATGAGGGGATTACAATTAGGAGGACTAGGGGTGCACACAGATGGACGGGATAGATTGCGGGTTATTGATATCAAGTCCTGGTTCGCCTGGATCCAATATCCAGTGCCAATTGTTTCACATCCCCAGGCTGCACAAAATCCGTCTGTCTGGTCCCCACAGTGTGGTGGCTGATCAAAGCCAGGGCAGCCATATAGAGGAAACTGAGTGTATTGAGTCCAGTAATCCGGGAGGCTAGGCACGCCAGGGAGGGTGGGGGCGCAGTAGTGGATTGAGGACATCTGGGGGGCGCCTAGGGCACAAAGATCAACCGGAATGGAAGGAAACCACATCCATTGGGGCCATTGGGAAGAAGAAACGGAGGTAATGATGGCTTGATTAACTGGATTGATGATCTCCCATCGTTGTTGGACCAGGAGATGAGGACTGGAAGTGGTGACCGGAAGGAAGGTGGAGTAGATGATGTAAACCGCCAGAGAAAACGAGTTCAGGATCTGAGGTCCCAACTGTGATGTCATCAGGGTTGTGGTTCTGAAAAAGGAAGAAGAAAAAAAACTTCTCAGGGACCAGACCCTGGCTTAGAAGGGTTAGTATCTGGGGTGAAAGGTTTAATCAGTCTAGATAGAATCCAACGGGCATTGTTAGCCGCTTTATCAAAAATACAGGCGGAGCCCTTTCCCCAGATAATGACAGGGTCGGGGCCACACCAGAGGCCCGTGACGGGGTCACGCCAAAGGACTGTGGCCAGATTAGATGAAGTATGCGGATTCCAGTGGTGATCAGCAGCGGAACGCCCTTCGGCATCCAGCGTGAGGAAATTGAGAACAAAGAGGGCGTGAGCAAGAAGCAAAGTCTGATTGCCACTTAAGGGATAAAGAGTTTCTTGGGCTTTGAGTTTAAAAAGAGTATTTTTAAGAGTTTGGTTTGCTCGTTCAACAATGCCTTGCCCTTGTGGGTTGTAAGGTATGCCTGTAACATGTTTTATGCCTAGCTGGGAACAAAATTGTTTAAAGGCTTGGCTGGTATAGCCAGGGCCATTGTCTGTTTTAATGGAGAGAGGTTTCCCCATCATAGACATGGCAAAAAACATATGCTTAATGACGTGTTTAGTGGCTTCCCCCGATTGTGCAGATGCGAAAAGAAAGCCACTAAATGTATCAATGGAGACATGAACATACTTAAGTTTAGCAAAAGAAGGGACATGGGTGACGTCCATCTGCCATAAGTGGCCGGGGAGAAGACCACGGGGGTTAATTCCCAAATGGGGTTCAGGCAAGAGAGTAACACAATTCTTACAATTTTTCACAATTGACCTGGCCTGTTCTCTGGGAATTTTGTAGGCCAGGCGGAGTGATTGAGAGTTAAGGTGGTGAAGCCTATGTGCCTCTGTAACGAGGGAGACAGGATCCGACGAGAGGGCGGTAGAGGGGGTGGGTGTGGTTGCTAAGGCAGTTAAGCGAGTGTGCTGGTCCGCAAGGTCGTTCCCGAAGGATAAGGGGCCCGGGAGGCCGGAGTGGGCACGTATGTGGCCCACGAAAAAGGGGCAGGACCGTGATCGAATGGCTTGCTGGAGTTGGGAAAAAAGAAGAAAAGTAGCAGTTGTTGGTTGGATTGCGGGAACGATTTCTAGTCGGAGCAGGGATTGGACAACATACCTGCTATCCGAATAGAGATTAAATGGAGTATCGGGCAGGGAGTGAAAAACTGTTAAGGCAGCATAAAGTTCCACCAGCTGCGCGGACTCATAAGGAGTTTGGATGGAGCGAGGGTGATTGTTCATGACTATGGCAGCAAGGCCAGTTTTGGAACCGTCCACAAAAATTGTGGGTGCTCCTGAGATGGGGGAGGATCGGGATTGACGTGTGAGTATGAAGGGGGTAAGATTAAGAGACTGTAACAATTTATTACTGGGCATGTGATTATCTAAGGTGCCCTGAAACGTGGACATGAGTACAGCCCAGTTATCATTCTGAGATTTGAGGCAGTCGAGCTGTTCTCTGCTATAAGGGGATACCACGTGGTCAGGGGGAAGGCCAAAATGGCGTGTAGAAAGGCGAATGCCTATCATAGCTATACGGGCAACCAAATCGGGGTACGGGGTAAGAATCTTTGGATTGTACATGGGGAGATGTATCCAAATGAGGGGAGAAGGATCTTGCCATAGGAGTCCAGTGGGAGAGAATTCAGTAGGGAAGATGAGGAGGTACAGGGATAATTTTGGGGAGAAGTATCCAATATTCTGTGTAGCTATAGCCTGTTCTACCTTTTTGAGGGAAGCTTCACCTGCCGGGGTCAAAGAACGAGGGGAGGAAGGGTCAGCATCCCCTCTAAGAATGTCCTCCAGCGGACGGAGGTCTGCTTTGGAAAGTTGTAGATAGGGGCGTAGCCAATTAATGTCCCCTAAAAGCTTCTGGAAATCATTAAGAGTCTTGAGGGAAGAGCGTTTAAGCTCAACCTTATTGGAGAAGAGCCGGTCGGGTTCAAGCCGAAATCCTAGGAAGGTGAAGGGGTATTGAGTTTGAATTTTATCTGGGGCAATGCTAAAGCCGAGAGCTTGGAGCGCTCTGACAATAGCCTGGGCTATAGTCTGTGTCAATGAGGGGGAAGGGGCAGCAATGAGGAGATCATCCATATAATGGATGATATAGGCCGAAGGATACTGAGTCCTGACAGGGTCAATAGATTGAGCAACGAATTTTTGACATAGTGCAGGGGAATTAGCCATACCTTGGGGCAACATGGACCAATGAAATCGGGGGTTAGGCCCTATATGATTGACTATGGGAATGGAAAATGCAAAGCGAGGGCTATCGGAGGGATCAAGAGGGATTGAGAAAAAGCAATCTTTAATATCGATGACAATTTTGCTGAACCCTTTTGGGATAGCAGTCGGGGATGGAAGGCCTGACTGTAAAGCCCCCATGGGTAGCATGGTCTTATTGACCTCACGTAGGTCCTGTAGAAGTCTCCATTTCCCCGATTTCTTTTTAATAACAAAAATAGGTGTATTCCATGGGGAAGTGGAAGGTTCAAGGTGTCCAAGAGAGAGTTGCTCCTGCACTAGCATTAGGGCAGCTTGAACCTTCTCAGATGTTAGAGGCCACTGGTCAATCCAGACAGGGGAATCGGACTTCCAGGTGATCTTATCTGCCTGGATTGCAGGGGGATCAGTGACCTTTATAAAAATTTTTTTGACCCAAGTCCTCCTTTATCGTTTTGGGCTGGGGGGATATTGGCTGTAAGATGCCTTGTTCGTTCTTGCCAAGGCCTTTGCCTGGGAGGTACCCAGATTTCAGCATCATGGTGGTGACAGCATCACTGGGGCTAACCATAAGGAGCCGCATCTGGGCCAGAATATCCCTGCCCCAGAGATTAACGGGGAGTCCTGCGACTACATAGGGACGGGTAGTGCCACTATTGCCCTCAGTATCTTGCCAATGGAGGAGCTTAGTACTTTGGAGGGTATCTTGGATCTGACCTATTCCTGACAGGTGGGTGGCTGAGGGTTGAAGGGGCCAGGCTCGGGGCCAATGAGCCTGGGAGATGACAGTAGAGTCTGCCCCTGTGTCCAGCAGCCCTGTGAAGGTTTTTCCTTCGATCTTTAATTGCAGAGTGGGTCGGGACTCAGTAAGTTGTTGTACCCAATAAATGTTGGAAGAGCCGGGTGAGGAAGGACCTCGTTTTTGGGCTGCGGCAGGAAAATCGCCTATCATGGGGAGGGGGAGGGCCTGAGCTAAGCGTTTACCGGCAGGAACGGTAAACGGACCGTGAGGAGATTCTATGATAAGTTTTATCTCCCCTGTGTAGTCGTTATCAACAAGGGTGGGATGCACAACTACACCTTGTAAGGTGGTGAGAGCCCTGCCGATGACCAAGAAAAACATGCCAGGAGGCGGTGGTCCGAATTTGCCGGTGGGGAGGACTACCGGGCCTTCTTCAGGGGTCAATATTCGGGTGGAGGCGGCACAGAGGTCCAGGCCTGCGCTGCCGGCTGTGGCTCAAGTAAGGGAACTGGGCAGGGGCTCCCGTAGGAGCCCCGCATCCCGTTTCCCGACATTGGGGAAAAGTTCTGAGGTTTGGCTCGGCAATCTCGAGCCCAGTGCCGACCCTTTCGACATTTAGGGCAAACGCTGGGAGGTGGTCTTTGGGCTAGAGCCTGAAGGGGGGTGGGAGTCTGGTTAGAGGGGCATTCACGGGCGAAATGGCCAGGTTGCCCGCATTTAAAGCAATTTCAGGGGGTGGTGGGGCGAGAGGCCTGAATGGCTGCCCCGATGGCTAAGGAGATGGACTTGTTTAGTTTGTGGTCATAGGCATCAATATCACTGCATAGGCGGATCATCCCATTTAGATCAAGATCTCTAGCTTGCCCCTTTAAGGCTGCCTTACAGGCAGAGTTAGCGTTTTCAATCGCTAAATGTCTAACCACTGGGTTGTCTGACCCATCCTTACCTAAGACTCTCTCAGCAGTTTCAAGGAGTTTTGCAACAAACTGCGCGTAGGGCTCATTGGGTCCCTGAAGGATTTTCGAGAGAGGTGCTGTAACAGAGCCAGTGGCAGGAACTGCCCGCCATGCGGCCATAGCGGCGTGCGAGGTTTGCATGAGTAAGCCGGGAGGCAGCCTCATCTGTTGGTTTTCTAATGCAAAGTGGTCACGGCCGAGAATCTTGTTGGTCATCCAATTAGCTGTCTGGGCATTTTTTAAGTTGAGCCTAGCTTGATGTTCTGCCCTTTCTAAGAACTCTGCCTTCCAGATTAGAAATTGCCCTCGGGATAGGACAGATTGCACAACTTTGGTCCATTCTGAGGGGAGCATGTGTCCCTCTCCTCCAAGCCCTTCTAGGATGGAGAGTGTAAAAGGGGCATTCAGGCCATAATTTTTGACTGCCGAATGCAGGTCTTTAATGTGCTTAATTTTTAATTTTTTATAAATTGGCCGATGATGGTGAGGGAGGCCTGAAGTATCTGCGGTCCTGGAATTTCCACGGGATCCGCTTTCCTCCTCCCCCTCTTCCTCCTGCTCAGAGTCAGAGGAATCATGTGGGAGGGGGGTTTCTAAAGGAAGGTTTTCGGGGGCAATCTCTGTGGCCTGTTGTCTAGTAACGACAGGGAAAACAAGGGCAGGGTTCTTAGACTTTGTCATAGTTTTTGGCTGCACCGGCTTGATATTACAGTTCAGTGGCCGGAGAATGTTTGACTGCAAGTCCTGCAACTGATTGGTTAATTTATAAATCTCCCTCTGCAAGTCTAAGAACTGCCTAAGATCTGTGACTTGCTTTCTAAGCTGGCTTGTGGCTTCTCTAAGGTCAGCCGAACCTGGGAGAGCTGGAGAGGCAAGTTGAGGGATGGGGGATGGGAGGTTGTAGGGAGGAGGTCTATTCCTCAGAGGGCCATTGTTATGGTAGCGGGCTGTCTCCTCCTCTAGGTCTGTTTGATAAGCTGGATTAAGTGTGCTATCTTGAGGAGGGTCCCTGTATAGGACTGGATAAAGGCGTGGTCTGGGCTTAGAGGGAACAAGGGGCTCCTCAAGGGAGGGATTTTTGATAGGTTCCTCTGAAAGAGACGAGGGACGGCCAAGCTGAGGAGGTGCGAGACTTGTTGACTCGTGTCGGCTTCTTTAAGGATGTCACGAATCAAGCCATAGAAAGAAAAGTAATCATCTGGAATCTCCTTGCTGGCTCTTAAAAGGCCATTAAGTTCCTTACCTACTTTGTCCCAAGTGAGCGGATGAATGCCGGTGCAATGCAAAATGAGCCAAGGGCAGTGCTGCTCTATAAAGCAGAAAAACCTGAACAGGTCCTTCTTTTTTACTCTAATGCCTCTCTCCCTAAGACTATGTTTTAGTTCAGTCACGAACACTGTTTCCTTCGAGAGTGTTTTTCCCATCATGCACACGTATTCCTTCCACTTTCCTAGCACACACACACACACACACACACCTTTTTTAGAAACACTCTTGATTTTTAAATGCCTATGGGGGATGGGACAACTTACCCTACCTCGAGGCGTCTTGCTCAGCCTCTACCCATTGCGTATCTTCGCGGCCGCGACAGCTGCTCCTCAGTTGTCCGGTAAGCCGTGTTCGCCGTGCCTTGCGTTGGGCACCACTGTCCGGGTCCAGCCGGACACAACCGAGGGGTCCGGGGAAATGGCAACCTAAGAACCCATAGGGGAAGAAGAGGTGAGACCTCGCGTGCAAGACAGAGTCATTTGGATGGAAGCAAGGCTCGTTTATTGCAGATCTATGACAAGAATATATAGGTTGAGGGCAGAAGGGGGTCGGCAGATATTAAGGGGGAAAGGAACGCGGAAAGGGAGCATAGAAAATCTCTGATGGCGTCTTACTGTCTCCAAGCATGGCTGGGCCTATGATCAATATCTTATCTTAGAAGAGTGAATGATATCTATTCTTAGAAGAGTGACTATCTTAAAGTCTTGGTCCCTAACACTGGACAGAATGGCAGAACAATAGGCACTGAGTGGGAAGGGAACTTTAGGAATAATGTGTCAATAAGTGGCCCTGCTTGTGATAAACCCCTTATTGATCACAAAGACAGATTAGATGAAATTTACTAAATTCATTATGAACAGCTTGGCATTGAATTCATTGATTAAATAAAGCTTACCAAATTAATTATTGACTATATATGAACTTCCTTATAAACAGGCAGGGTAATCAGTGATTGAATATGGAGTCACTTTTTTCTCCTAGAGCCTAGAAATAAACCAATTCTAACATTCTTTCCTGGTCATTTTCAAAATTCGTTGTTTGTCACTTGTTGATTTTAACTATTACATGTCTTGGAGTTTGAAGGATATTTCATTCATTTGTTTGATTGTTTTCCTAGAAATTGTCAGTGGAATCTTTGCACTGAAACTTGTTTTCTTTGTTCAGAAGCTCTGGATAGTTTTAGTGTATTATTTCTTTATAAACAACATTCAAGTCTTTTTATTTCTCTTGTTGTTTGTCCTTAAGTTGTCTCTATACATCTTATTTTTGAGTTGAATATATATTTTTTAAACTTAATGTTCTATGTAAATGTAAATTATTAGTACTTTATTTCTTTTTTTTTAAACCCTTGTACTTCGGTGTATTGTCTCATAGGTGGAAGAGTGGTAAGGGTGGGCAATGGGGGTCAAGTGACTTGCCCAGGGTCAAACAGCTGGGAAGTGGCTGAGGCCGGGTTTGAACCTAGGACCTCCTGTCTCTAGGCCTGACTCTCACTCCACTGTTGAGTTAAATATATTTGACTTAAAGATGATTAGTTCTTTTACTATTATTGCTTATTGATTCTCTACTTACAGTTCGACTCATTTATTAGAGTTGTATTCTGAATCATTCTCTTTTTTTTTTGTTTCTTTTGAAACACTCACACCCCTGTCAGTGACTGCTGTGAATTCACATTTTTCTATTCTGCCAATTATTTCTGCTATACTGACCATCATTTGTCCTTTCACAGTTCTTATTACTCTCTTCAACTTTTTGGAAGCATTTTGATATGCTTCTATGTTCTTTGGAGCATCTGTACTTCCTCTGATTAATCAGGTGTTGCTTTGATTTTCTTTAACTTGAAATATTAATTTGACATGTTTGGACTCATTTAGATATCCTGGAGGCAATATTAATTAATTTATTTCTTTTGAATTATCACCTCGAACAATATATTCTAATAGAAGTTTTTTTTTTTTTTGCTTCTTGTGATCTTTCATAAATCCTACCTTCTTTCCTACATTTTATTGGCCCATGAATCTCTTTCTAATTGTTCCTCTTATTGACAATTGGTCCCTTTGTTAATGGACCTCAAAGTTCACTAGTCCTCCCACAACGGAGATTTCACTTTTCAATGACTTCAGATCCTGACAAAATTATCTTCTAGTAGCACAGAAAGTACTCAAGTTGCATATATGTCTTCTTTCCTTCTGGCTTTGAGTAGCCATAAACATACACTTGCATATCCAATCTACTACAGCAAAGGAAAGCTTAGGCATTGTTGAGTTCTGTGGCTTAAAAAAAGTAGTACGGAGATATGGGTAGGATTTAATAGCAACTACTACAATTACATCAAGGAAACTGCTTGGTGGGGTTCAAGACACACAGGTCATGCTGCTCTTCCAGAGTTAATGGAGGAGGAAATGCTGAATGTGTATTTAACACAAAGAATGAACCTTCCCTTATGTTAATTCATCAGTGTCTACCTTTTAATGGTTCTTCATTACAGAGAAAACTGTGATTATTTTACCTCTCAGGAATTCTTTTGGGGAAGTTACAAAATAACTGCTGGTACTCTATTTTATTAGTCATGTGACTTTGGAATATCTTCATTTTTTTATTACCCTTAAAATTCTTGATCTTCTTCATGTGGATTTCATTATTATTTATATAAATTGATAGGCTAATTATTTGATAATTTTATTGGTATATTGCTGAAAAATTAAATTAATTTTGGTAGTTTTGTCATTTTTATTACATTGATTTGAGCTGTGCAATAAATAACTTTTTTAATTGTTAAATCTATCTTTGTTTCTGCAAAGAGTATTTTAAAGTTGGTTATACAGGTTTTCTGGATGTACATTAGCACATATACCTCCAAATATATTATAAAATTTCTGTATTTGTTTTGAATGGAATGTTTTCTAGCTATTTTCTGCTGACTTGTTGGAAATATATGGGAATACTACTGATTTATGTGCATTTGTATTGTGTACTCTAACTTTTCTCAGTTTTGTTTTCAATTAGTTTTAATTGACTCTTTAGGGCTTTTGAAATAGATTATAACATTTTTAAAAGCATTTTGTCTCGACATTGCCTATTCTCTCAGATTTCTTATTGTTTTATTCTCATAGCATACATAGAATTAATCTTTCCATATTTAGCCATTTGAAATCCTTCTCTTCAAGGTGCAGATCAAATGTTATCTCTTCTTTGAAACCTTGCTTATTTTCCATCCTGAAAGTGATTCCTTTATTCTTATTTATTATATTAGGTTGTCTGAACCCCTCTTTTATCCTTGTCACATTTTACCTATTATCAACCAGTCAGTCAAGAAACATGTATTAAATATTTTCTAAGTGTGAGGGTCAATTGTATCTTATATACAAAGAAATGAAAATGCCAGATCTATCTCAAAAGATCATATTCTAATGAGAGATACAAAATGAAGGCAACTGCATAGATAAGATATTCATGGAGTGAAAATGATGTAATCTCAGGGAGAAGACACTAGTGGGAAGAATGGATCACAAAGGACTCTTGCAAAAGGTGGAATCAAATATTAGAATCATAAAGAAAGTTAGGGAAGCTAGGAGCCAAAGATGAAGAAAAAGGATCTTTTTTGAATTGGGGAAAGATAGTCAAGATACTTATTGGGGTGATGAAAAATCATTTGTAAGAAACAACAAGAAAGTTGAGTATAAATAAAATATAAGAATATGGAGAACTAAAAGCAAGTGATTTGTGATGAGAGCTAAAGAGAGAACATGGGGATGAATTATATAAACTAAAAATAATCTATATGGAAGTGATGAATGAATCCAGGGAGCTGATGAAGTCACCAAGAGAAAGAGTAGAGGGAGAAGAAAAGAGAGCCAAGGACAGACCATTCATTGACACTCAGATTTAGTGAGTGTGATCTGGATTAAAAACCAGCAAAAGAGACAAAGAAAGAGTAGTCAAACAGACATAAGATCCAGGAGAAATAAACTGAAATTTTATGAAATTATGAAATATGGCAGATATGCATGAATCATTGGGTATTTACTAGGAAAGATCACGATGCAGTAAAAAGTGAGGCTTCAGTCACCTTTTAATGAGGCACAGAGGCTAAAGGGGCAAATAATACAGAAAGCAGAGAAACAAGTAATGAAAAGGGACACCTAGGGAGGTCACATGTAGACAGGGGATGGGTATTAAAGGAAGACAGACATCAGTGGGGAAGAGGAGAAAGAGGAGAAAGGGCAGACGGAATGTTAGAGATGAGAGCATTTGACAGCATGGAATCTGATGGAGAGGGCTTAGAATACAAGAGATTGAAATCTCATTTTTATAGGTTGTTTTTGGAAAAGAAACTATCTCTTACCTGTGCCAATTTGAGGTTTATTCACAAATACATACAAATTATTTCAAGCTTCCCAACAAAACTTTAAAGTTAACATATCCACATCATCTTAAAATTATCAGCAATAAATCATAATTGATGATTTATTGATCTTCAAAATTGTTTGAGATTTATGTATCATAGGACTAAAAGGCACTGACAATAAATCCTAGGTAGTTTTCCCTGATATAGAACATATTCTAAAAGATTTATAATATGATCTCTAAATTATGCCCCCCTTTGATCTTTGGGAAGATTTGTACATGACTTCAAGGTTCTTCTTTGCAAACTAATTTACTCTTATTGTCTTTTTTAAACTATACCTACTGGGGCTAAGAGGGATCAGAACAATACACACTTTTAGGACAACAGAATTGTTAAAAAATAAACCTAAAAAATAGTGACTATCTAGGAAAGAGACTGATGATTTGCATCAAAGTTTGTAGAGGAGTAAAGAAGGTTGGGGATTGAGTAAAGATCATTTGCTTTGACAATCAAGATATTGGTAATTTTGGCTTCCAGGTTAAGATGGCGGCAGAGTAAAAAGCAGCTCTTAACCTCTCCTGACCAAAACATATAAGACTCCTCAAGGAGACACAAAAACAAACCCAGTCGAACGGAGGGACCCCACAACAGGGCTCAGTGTGGAAGGTACGTGGAATCGGGACATTTCCATGCTATAAAGGGGTGAAACAGCTCTCACTAAATTGCGAGCTGAGCAACCACCCCCCAGCCCCTCCACATACACCACCTATAACGCCAAAGCCAGCTAAAAAGAAATAGAGCAAGTTTGGGGCACCCATTGAGTCATTGGTAGCTCCAGGGCCTGTTCCTGAGAGCAGCAAGATTTAGGACCCCAAAAAGCTAAAGAACACGCACAGACTCTGAACGCGGGCGCAGAGCGCAGGCTCAGAGCGCAGGCTCAGAGCGCAGGCGCAGGCAGAGGCACGGGTGGAGGCAGACACGGGCATGCGCGTGAGCGTGAGCTAAGGCTCTGAAACACTGAGTGGGGAACCAGCACAGACGGGTATACAACTGTGGAAGCAGCTCCCTGAGACTTGTAAAGGAACCTCCAGCAGAGGACCAAGCAAGGGGGTCAACCAGGGGGTTGGTGAGAAAAACCTTGAGAAACCTTTAAAGACCTTGAGAAAAACCAGAATTCAGACCTCAGGACCCAAAAGACTGCAGACAGACCCTGAGCACAAGGATAAAGCTGAGAAGCTGCTGGGATAACAATGGCTACCCAGAATCAGGAAGCTCAGACTAGAAAGATTAACAAGAAAAAGAAATCTTTAACACTCGACAACTTTTACACAGAGAAAATGCAGACAACCAAGCAAATATAGGGGGACAACAAACAAGCATCCGGACCCTCCCAAAATAATAATGAAAACTGGTCACAAGCTCTTGAAAAGTTCAAAACTGAGATGACGAGAAAGATGGAAAAGATTTGGTTAGAGAAATGGGAAATAGCTCAAAAGAAAATTAGGCAAGAAAATAACAGTTTAAAAGGCAGAATTTTGCAATTGGAAAGTGAGGCTCAGAAATCAAATGAACTGATAAGTAAAGTGAACACCAGAAATGACCAGATTGAAAAGGAAAACCAAAAGATCATAGCCGAAAACCAAAAGATCATAGCCGAAAACCAAAAGATTATAGCCAAAAACCAGTCCCTAAAGGCTAGAATTGAGCAATTAGAAGCTAATGATCTCTCAAGAAAACAAGAACAAATAAAACAAAGTCAAAAGACTGAAAAAAATAGAAGGAAACATGAAATATCTCAATGAGAAAGTGACAGACCAAGAAAGCCGGTCTAGAAGAGACAATTTGAGAATCATTGGTCTTCCAGAAAAAGCAGAAATTAATAGAAACCTGGGCTCCATACTAAAAGAAATTATTCAGCAAAATTGCCCTGAAGTCCTACAACAAGAGGGCAATATAGACATTGAAAGGATCCATAGATCACCCTCCACACTCGACTTAGAAAAGACAATGCTGAGGAATATAATTGCCAAATTTAAGAACATCCAAGTAAAAGAAAAAAATCTTACAAGAAGCCAGAAACAGACAATTCAAATATCAAGGAGCACCAATCAGGATCACATAGAATTTGGCAGCCTCCACACTAAAAGACCTCAAGGCTTGGAATATGAAATTCAGAAAGGCAAGAGAGCTGGGACTGCAACCACGGATCAACTACCCATCAAAATTGACTATATACTTCCAGGGGAAAGTATGGGCATTCAACAAAATTGAAGATTTCCAAGTATTTGCACAGAAAAGACCAGGACTAAATGGAAAGTTTGATACCCAACCACAAAATTCAAGAGAAACATGAAAAGGTAAATAAGAAAGAGAGGGGAAAGAAGGAAAACTCATAATTTTTAAATTTCCCTCTTTAAGGGCTTCAATAAGATCTAATTATCTGTATTCCTATGTGGAGAAATGCTATGTATAATTCTCGGTAGTGAACTCTATTCACTATTATAGTATTCACTATTATAGTAATCAGAAGAATAATTCACAGGGAGAAGGTGGAATACTAAATGGTCTAAGATGATATGGGGAGTGGGAAAGAGGGGGGTGAATAGTAGGGGACACCAAGAGAAACTTGAGTGAATAAGAAAAATAGGATATTCTATTACACACAAAGAGGGCACGGGAAGGGGAGGGGACAAATACTATTATAAGAAGGAGAGGAAGAGAGCATTAAGAGGTAAAATTTAAAACTTACTCTCAGTGTAATCAACCTGGAGAGGGAAGAGTAGCTATACTAGACATTGGGATATAAAACTCTTATCTAACCCTACTAACAAAATCAGAAGGGATAAAGCAAGGGGAGAAGGGGAGTGGGGAGGTAAAAAAAAGGGAGGGGAGAAGAAGGGGGAGGGAATTTATTAGGTCTTTAAAAACAAAAAGAGGGGGATAATAAGGGATGGGGTAGAAAGGGAAGTTAGTCAAGGGAGGGGATAAGAGATAGGGTCTTAATAGCAAACCACTGGTTTAAAAGGAAATAGTTTAAGGAGAAGGGGTAGGAATAGGGGAGGATACAAAAATGTCAGCGAATGCACAACTTATAATTATAACTCTGAATGTGACTGGGATGAACTTGCTCATAAAACGGAAGCAAATAGCAGAGTGGATTAGAAACCAAAATCCTACCATATGTTGTCTACAAGAAACACATATGAGGCAGGTGGACATACACAAGTTTAAGGTTCGGGGCTTGAGCAAAATCTTTTGGGCATCAAATGAGAAAAAGAAGGCAGGAGTGGCTATTATGATTTCTGACAAAGCCAAAGTAAAAATAGATAGGATTAAAAAAGACAGGGAAGGTCATTATATCCTGATTAAAGGCAGTATAAACAATGAGGAAATAACACTACTCAATATATATGCACCAAATGGTATAATGTCCAAATTCATAAAGGAGAAACTGGCAGAGTTCAAGAAGGAAATAGATAGTAAAACCATAATAGTGGGAGATCTAAATATTCCTCTTTCAGATCTAGGTAAATCAAACCAAAAAATAAATAAGAAAGAGGTAAGAGAGGTGAATGAAGTACTAGAAAATTTAGACTTAATTGATATGTGGAGAAAAATAGGGAGAAACAGGAATACACCTTCTTTTCAGCTACACATGGTACATTCACGAAGATTGACCATGTTATAGGGCATAGAATCATTGCAAACAAATGCAAAAGAGCAGATAAAATAAATGTAACCTACTCAGATCATAATGCAATAAAAATAATAATTAGTAAGGGCACCTGGACAGGCAAATTGAAAACCAATTGGAAATTAAACAATATGATTCTCCAAAATCAATTTGTCAAAGAAGAAATCATAGAAACAATCAACAATTTCATTGAAGAGAATGACAATGATGAGACATCCTACCAAACTCTGTGGGATGTAGCCAAGGCAGTACTCAGGGGGAAATTTATATCCTTGAGTGCATATATTAACAAATTAAGGGGGGCAAAGATTAATGAATTGGGTACGCAACTCAAAAAATTAGAAAGCGAGCAAATTAAAAACCCCCAGATGAAAACTAAATTGGAAATACTAAAAATTAAGGGAGAAATTAATAAAATCGAAAGTAAAATAACTATTGAATTAATAAATAAGACTAGAAGCTGGTATTTTGAAAAAACAGATAAAATTGACAAAGTACTGGTCAATCTAATAAGAAAAAGGAAAGAAGAAAACCAAATTGACAGTATTAAAGATGAAAAGGGAGACCTCACCTCTAATGAAGGGGAAATCAAGGCAATCATTAAGAACTATTTCGTTCAATTATATGGCAACAAATATAACAATTTAGGAGATATGGATGAATATCTACAAAAACATAAATTGCCTAAATTAACAGCAGAAGAAATAGAATACCTAAATAATCCCATATCAGAAATAGAAATTCAACAAGCCATCAAAGAAATCTCTAAGAAAAAATCACCAGAGCCTGATGGATTCACAAGTGAATTCTATCAGACATTCAAAGAGCAACTAATTGCAATATTATACAAATTATTTGATATGATAAGCAAAGAAGGAGTCCTAACAAATTCCTTCTATGACACAAATATGGTACTGATCCCAAAGCCAGGTAGACCAAAAACAGAGAAAGAAAACTATAGACCAATCTCCCTAATGAACATAGATGCAAAAATCTTAAATATAATATTAGCAAAGAGACTCCAGCAAGTAATTAAGAAGATCATCCACCATGATCAGGTGGGATTTATACCAGGAATGCAAGGATCTTTCAACATTAGGAAAACCATCCACATAATTGACCATATCAACAACCTAACCAACAAAAATCACATGATTATCTCAATAGATGCTGAAAAAGCCTTTGACAAAATACAGCATCCATTCCTATTGAAAATATTGAAAAGTATAGGAATAGAATGACCCTTCCTAAAAATAATAAACAGTATATACCTAAAACCATCAACAAGCATTATATGCAATGGGGATAAATTAGAAGCCTTCCCAATAAGATCAGGAGTGAAACAAGGATGCCCATTATCACCTTTATTATTCAACATAGTACTAGAAACACTAGCAATACCAATTAGAGAAGAAAAAGAAATTGAAGGTATCAAAATAGGCAATGAGGAGACTAAGCTATCACTCTTTGCAGATGATATGATGGTCTACTTAAAAAATCCTAGAGAATCAAGTAAGAAGCTGGTAGAAATAATCAACAACTTTAGCAAAGTTGCAGGATACAAAATAAATGCACATAAATCATCAGCATTTCTATATATTTCCAACACATTAGAGCAGCAAGAGGTAGAAAGAGAAACACCGTTTAAAATTACCCTAGTCAATATAAAATACTTGGGAATCTATCTACCAAAACAAACACAGGAATTATACGAAAACAACTACAAAACACTTTGCAAACAAATAAAACTGGATCTCAACAATTGGAAAGCCATTAACTTTTCATGGGTAGGACGAGCTAACATAACAAAAATGAACATTCTACCCAAATTAATTTACCTATTTAGCGCCATACCTATCAAATTACCAAAAAACTTCTTTACTGAATTAGTAAAAACTATAACAAATTTCATTTGGAATAACAAAAGATCAAGAATATCAAGGGAAATAATGAAAAAAAATGTGAAGGAAGGGGGCCTAGCAGTACCAGATATTAAACTATACTATAAAGCAGCAGTCATTAAAGCAATATGGTACTGGCTAAGAGATAGAAGGGAGGATCAGTGGAATAGACTTGGGGTTAATGATGTCAGCAAGACAGTGTATGATAAACCCAAAGATCCCAACTTTTGGGACATGAATCCACTATTTGACAAAAACTGCTAGGAAATTTGGAAAACAATATGGGAGAGATTAGGTCTAGATCAACATCTCACACCCTACACCAAGCTAAATTCAGAATGGGTGAACGACTTGAATATAAAGAGGGAAACTATAAACATGTTAAGTGAACACAGAATAGTATACTTGTCAGATCTCTGGGAAAGGAAAGACTTTAAAACCAAGCAAGTGTTAGAGAAAATTACAAAATGTAAATTAAATGGTTTTGATTATATTAAACTAAAAAGCTTTTGTACAAACAAAAACAATGTAGTCAAAATCAGAAGGGAAACAACAAATTGGGAAAAAATCTTTATAACGAAAAACTCTGACAGGGGTCTAATTACTCAAATATATAAGGAGTTAAAGCAATTGTATAAAAAATCAAGCCATTCTCCAATTGATAAATGGGCAAGAGACATTAATAGGCAATTTTCAGGTAAAGAAATCAAAAGTATCAATAAGCACATGAGAAAGTGTTCTAAATCTCTAATAATTAGAGAAATGCAAATCAAAACAACTCTGAGGTATCACCTCACAGCTAGCAGATTGGCTAAAATGAAAGAAGGGGGAGAGTGATGAATGCTGGTGGGGATGTGGCAAAATTGGGACATTAATGCATTGCTGGTGGAGTTGTGAACTGATACAATCATTCTGGCCGGCAGTTTGGAACTATGCTCAAAGGGCTATAAAAGATTACCTACCGTTTGATCCAGCCATACCATTGTTGAGTTTGTACCCCAAAGAGTTCATAGATAAGCAGACTTGTACGAAAATATTTATAGCTGTGCTTTTTGTGGTGCCAAAAAACTGGAAAATGAGGGTATGTCCTTCAATTGGGAAATGGCTGAACAAACTGTGGTATATGCTTGTGATGGAATAATATTGTGCTAAAAGGAATAGCAAACTGGAGAAATTCCAGGTGAACTGGAAAGACCTCCAGGAACTAATGCAGAGTGAAAGGAGCAGAGCCAGAAGAACATTGTACACAGAGACTGATATACTGTGGTAAAATCGAATGTAATGGACTTCTTTACCAGAAGCACTGCAATGACACAGGACAATTCTGAGGGATTTATGGTAAAGAACGCTACCCACATTCAGAGGAAGGACTGCAGGAGAGGAAACATAGAAGATAAACAATTGCTTGAATGCATGGGTTGAGGCGGACATGATCGGGGATGTTGACTTGAAATGACCACACCAATGCAAGTATCAACAATTTGGAAATAGGTCTTGATTGATGACACATGTTACAACCAGTGGTAAATGCGCGTGGGCCATGGGTGGGGGGAGAGTGGGGGGTGAAGGAGAAAGTTGGGGCATGAAGCATGTAAACATGTTAAAAATGAATATTAAAAAATGTTTAAAAAAATAAAAAAATAAAAACAAACAAACAAAAAGATATTGATAATTTTGCAAAGAATGGTTTCAGTTGAATGATGAGGTTGGGAGTTAGACTGCCGAAGGACTTGAAGTGAGTGGTGAAAAATTGGAGATGCCTACTGTAGCTGGAAAGATAATGGAAATTAACTAAAAGGAATGGTAGGAAGAAGTGAATTTTTATTTCCGGAATGGCAGAGATATGAGTATGTTTCTAAACAAGAGAAAAGTAACCAGTAGAAAAGTGGGTGAAAATTAGTGATGGAGAGTATGATGGAGTGGACAATTTGCTGAAGAAGTGAGGATATAATAGGATAAAGGAAGCATGTGAAAAGTTGTCAAGGAATTACCTCTTCATGTGAGGCAAGGAGGTAATAGTAGAATGAGATATCTGACTGATATAAGATAAGGAAGATGAGAGAAGAGTTAGCTTTCAGTGAATGACAAAACTTATTTCAGTGAAGCTGCTGGTTAAGATCTGAAGAGGTTTGGGGAAGAGCTAACATTAGAAATTCGAGGAGGGATTAGGAAGGTGCAAAAGGATTTCCTTGCTATGCTGAGTACCCAGTTGAGATTGTATAACATCATTATTTAACATACTTGTAGTGTACTGAATTAGTAGGATTTAACATTGTTTTCCCTAGAATTAAGCAGCACATGAATTGGAAGCAAAGCAGCAAATGGTTGGAATAATTCCACCCAAATGATGGACCTTAGAAATACATGCTCAGTGACAGGATTATGAGGAGGTAAATGTATATTGAGGATAGTGTAGAGTTGAATTACCTCGCCAAAGCATTGAGCTAGGGAAGGTAGGATAGTGCAGCCATTCTAGGAATGATCATCTGGGGAAAACCCTGAGGAAGAGATGGATTAGAAGCCAGGATTAGAGGTTGTAAGGCAAAGAGAAAAAGGAAAAATTTAAAAGATGATGACCAGTTAAAGAAATTTCAGAGTTTATAAACATGAAAGTGGATCACTTGTAAAATCAAGGATATAACTATCTCTAATAAAGAGAAGGCAGGATAAAGGAATAGGTTATGAGAAATTAATTATTTGAGGAATCTTTAGTTTGGTTTTAGTGTTTGGGAAATATATTGAAGTCTCCTAATATAAGGGAAAGGTTTGAGGTAGAGAGAAAGATTTCAACCAGTCATTAAATTATTTGAAGAAGGAAGGATAGAGGCTTGAAAATTAGTAAATCACATTTACTAGAATATTAATTGAATGATAAATGAAAATTGAATGAATATCAATATCAAATATTAAAGGAAGATAATTTACTGAATGAGGCTTATAGAGAATCTGGAACTGCCAGTGTGAAAAAAGGAATATCGTACTTCTTTTCCCTCCTTACCATTGCCACTATCAGTGAGTCAAAGGATAGAAGTGAAAATGGAAGGGTTATAGGATAGTCTGGCTAGGGATGCTGCGTTATCAGCAGAAAGTAAGGTCTTAGTCTTAACCACAGTATGGAGAAAATGAGAGAGAGAGAGAGAGAAAAAAGTTTAAGATGAAAGAAATTCGTTACTTTGGTACGAACCGTTGTCCAAAAGGCAAAGGAGAAGGAGAATGTAAATCAGGAACAGGATTCTTAGGAGAAAAGTTGAGAGTTATGGAAACAATGAAAGCAGTATGGGGTTGGAAAATAGGTAGTTTTATACAATGACATTCAGAGGTTCTGAATCACTGGGATAAGGAGAGAATGAGAGGAGTGGGACTAACGATTGAGAAATACATTCAGATAGATTATCAGTGATGGTAGAGAAGTCAATTGAGGAAGTTAGATGAATAGAGAATTCAAAATCCTTCCTATATAGATGACTTTGTGGCAGGTATGGGAACCTGTGCCAACCTGCAGTCCTGCCTTACTGTAAGTATGTGATAAAGAGGAAAAAATACAGATGGAGGGCTTCTAAACTGAAGATCTGAGCTGACAATTTGGGATGGTCACCTTATTAGATTTTTAAAGTCTTTATTATTAAACCCTATATTATTTTACTTTTTTTGCATTCCCAGTTATTAAATGTCTTATACACTGTAGAAATCTAATATCTGTATGTGTATATATGTAATCAATGAATTTGTGTCTTTTTAAGCTGTGATTATAGACATTATTTTCATGTTGAGAGTTGAATAAAATCATATAGAGAGGTCATAAGAATTTGCATGGGAAAGTCTTCCTGATCTTACCCACACCTGTCTCTTTCCTTTTCTTTCCATTTGTTTCTCTCTTAGGAATCTGAAAATTGATGATGGATATACTTAGCACAGTGCCCAGAACATTTTAATTCCCTAATAAATGTTCATTAATTCACTGACTGACTTACTGATGGTATTGCACTGGATGATACTGGTTCTCTCTCTCTCTCTCTTTCTCTCTCTCTCTCTCTCTCTCTCTCTCTCTCTCTCTCTCTCTCTCTCTCCCCTCTCTCTATCTCTTCATATATATATATATATATATATATATATATTTTTTTTTTTTTGAGTAGTGGTTTTCCCTTCTGAGGAAAAAGAGTCACTGCTAACCCCCAGAGTCCCACAGTTTCACTCCACCTCATCCCTACTTATGAGGTATTCAACTAATCGATGAGGCATTCAACTAATCAGTATTTATATTAAACATAGATGAGATGTCTTTCACTTTTGAAAATTTGTCAACCTGCCTTCTAGTTATTTATTCATATACTTTATGTACTTGTACACATGTGCCAAATACAACTGATTTAATTAGGAAATTGAAGTTTTGTCATCATCAATTAATAAGATAATGGTTTACTAAACTTATTTTGCTCGTTTGGATGAACACAAAGTCTTGAAGATATAATTTTATTGTCTTGATGCTGTTCACTTGTATTTATCTGTAGGATATAGTTTTACTATGATCAATCTGGCCACAAATCAGATCCATTGGTAACTATAAATTTAGCAGTTGTCCTTAGTGGCAGATCTTTGGTCCTCCTCCTATTAAGTCTGATTTTTAACTTTGAATGTATTACATCCCTTAAATACATGGATTCCTCCTAATATATTCCCACCCTGGAATTTATTCAATAGCTGCATGGCAGTGAGCAGCTTTGCATTATGGGCTAGAATGAGGTCAATTGAATTTTAATTATTTTCCATTTCTAAATTTTTCTGCAAATATAATTTTACTATCTGACGACTCTTCCTCTACTTATAAACTCTCATGATCTCATGACAGTTTGTTTGTGATATTTATTGGAAAATATAAGCTTTATCCTAACTTTTGGAAATGTGCCAAATAATAGGTTAAAAACCCTGATTATTAAGGTAACATATACTAGTTTGACCCCCCAGTGCAAAAGAACATCATTTCTGGAAACAATCTCTCTTCATCATTAAAATTAATTCTTTCATCAGACCTAAAGCCACTTGCAGTTATTAATATGCAATTACAGTTTCATCAGCTCCAAACTCAAGAATTAATTACCATTTTAATATTTGATCTTGCCTTCACAATTTACTTTATAAATATGTTCTTGAAGCAGTTCCTCCAGGTACTATCTGCTTTTGCCACTGCAAACATCATTCCACTTAAGAAGATTCACTAGAAGTGTTATCACTGAAAGTGAAGGGTCAGGACAATGTTAAATTACTACAATATTTACAGAAATATCAGAATGAACAATAGGAAAGGGTTGTTTTTTTTTTTCAAGACAAGGAACTCAGACTCAAATTTTATGTTCTCACCAAGCTCCTCAGCATAATTGGAATGTAATTTAGAGGAGATAAATGTGTAATCCAAAAAATGCACATAAATGAGGAACAGAAACAGATTTCAGAAATACATGGCTTAATTGATGTCCTAAGGACCTAGAGCAGCTGGAGGCCTCACTTCATTATTCCATTCCTTAAAATTGGAAAGAAAATGCATGGGGGAGCTTTATCTGGCTGGGAGAATATCCGCTGTCCCCTTTCTCCTCTGTAGTTCCAGTCATAAACTCAGCACTTGTGAATAATTATTGGATTTTGAGGGAAGTGGGAATTCTTGGGGTGTATGCAGTAGTATATGGTACACATGTAGAATTGCTTCTCAAATTTAAAAGTATTGATGTGTTTTCTGAAGTGAAATACCAGCTACTATGAACCAAAAAAATACTTAAATTAACCATATACTGTTTTATATTTTATGTGAGCTGACATTCAAATTACTGTTATCTAGTTTGGCACATGAGAGCAGAGGGAGAAGTGATGAAGGCAAGTTGGTGTTGCTTTCCTCTCGTAAGAACGTAAAATCAATTGAAAAAACAGTCATAAAAATATTCACGCAACATAAATAATCACACAAAACTTGTTATCTTTTTTTTAGAAAGCAACATAAAAAACTTTAAAGATATTTTATAAACAGTTTTCTTTTTCCTTTCCAATAATAGTAAATTTCCATGAGCCTTTATTTTATGAATTTTACACTTCATAGAGAAGATTTCAAGGAGTTGGTGTCCCTGTTTGCAGGGGAATGGGGATGAGATACAAAGCCCTTGTGTTCAAGACCCAAATCAAAGTGTCAAGGCTGATGCGATGATGAGGGAGCATTGAGGGTCTGACAGAACCCCATACTAAAAGACACTAGCTGAATCCTGGTTTGTGAGATTGTGAGATATCAGAGGGAAAAAATAGACTTTAAGTCACTCAGGGACAGATTTATTGAGTAGGCATTGGCATTTACCATTGCTGGCAGTTAGTTGCTTGAGCAGTAAGGTCCAGAATCAAAAGGCACAGATTTCTGAAAGGAAGAGGGCTATGCCCTATGGTTCCAACGTGTAGAAATTCTAGATAACACATATGAGGTAGGGCAAAGTTTCATCTGGTCTAGGAAAACATTTGGTGGGAGGGAGAGTGTTATTATTTTTTCTTTCTCCTTAAGGCTTACTTGGCATGGGGGTATCAGGGCAGGGGTCTTATATTCTATTAGGACATGACAGACAAAGGTAGGGGTCCCACTGCGTGATTCTTGTGATGTCTGAGCAGGAGCTTCCTACCCTCTCTCTGCCATTAAAAAAAACAAAATTGGAAAATTGAGTTTTGTTGTTTAAAACTTGTTAAAATAATAAAGAAATGGAGTTTTACCTCAAGTAGATTAAGAGAATTAATTAACATACTTCTTTAGAAAAGTGAATCTCAAAGCATATATTTCAGAGAAAAAAGTGACAAGAGATTATTTACATGATTGTTGTCATTACATGAAGTGTGACTGAAAATGACAAGAAGAAAGGTCCCTCCCTTCTCCTCCCCATCAACACCTATGACTTTAATTTATTTTTAAGTAAAGGCTCTTGATGAGTTCTCAGTGAAGAAAGAAATGGGACATAAGCAGATCTTAGGCTCTTTACACATGCTTAGTTATGAGGGAAACTGGGTTCTGCCCCCTTCTGAATTGTTGTGGGCTCAGAAATACCCATAATAGATAGAAAAGATGAACAAGATGAATTCTGCAAATAAACCCCCTGCTATGATGCTATAAAATGGGTTTATTGACTGGCTTATACTCATGCTGTGGCTGATGGAAAATCAGTTTTATTTGGGGCAGAAATTAGTACTCTCTGGTACTTCAGTTAGGTATTCTTTCTGCTTAGCCTATTGGGATGGAGGACTGATGAGAAAGTTTACCCATCTATGAATTATTTCATTTACCAGAATGAGATCCTGAAAGCATTTCTGAATTTCTCTGCTTTCTTTTGGGTTAGACTTTGAAATTAGGACAATATCTAAAACAGGTATATCTTCCCAATCAGATTTCGTGATTACTATAATTTCATGTCCTTACATCACAGAACATATGTATATGGTAATCTAAAATTATTTTAAAAGTTAAGAGAAATTGAATCAATTTTTTTGTGATCATTCAGCTATTGAAACGATTTTTTCAATCAAAATTGATTTTATGAGCTCCAAAGTTTTTGAGTCACCTTAAGATCAAAGTCAGCATTTGAAATTTAAGAGTATATTGGTGTGAAAACTTTCTCCATTAAAGCAGATGATGATCTGCCTATAAGTTATAATGATAGATAATTGGTTAATATTCAGAAGAGTTAAATTAATAAAATAAGAATAATAATATTTAGATAAGGAATAAAGTAGAGAACAAACATTTATATAGTGCCAACTAAATATTAAGTACCATGAAAAACATTTTACAATATTATGCCTTTTTATCTGCACAACAGTCGTTCAGATTAGATATTGTCATGATGTTCATTTTATAGTTGAAGAAGCTAAGGCAGAATTAAGTGACTTACCTGAGTTCAACAAGTTAGTTCATATTTTAAGATGAATTTGAACTCATGTTTTCATGTTAACAAGTTCAGTACTCTATCCACTTTGCTATTTAACTATCTCTGTTAAATGACTTGTCCATATATAATAACTTATGCCATAGTTAGTTCTAGAAGTGTCATTTGAACTAATATCTTTTTGATTCCAAATCATGCAGGATATTATGCTCCCTTTTAAAAAAATACATAGGGAAATTTTAAATTGCTCTTGTTATTGTTATTATTATTATCACCCAAACTTGTAATTTATTACATATGAAAAACTTACATTATGAAAACTTCCTCCTCCAATGTTGTTGAGTTACTTTTTAAATTATTTAAACATTTTTATTTCATTTTCCCAATTACATGTAAAAACAGTTTTTTTAACATTTTTCAAATGTTGAGTTTTGAATTCTTTCCCTCCCTTCCTCCCCACCAACTCCTCACCCACTTTGAGATGGTAAGGAATCTCATATAGATTTTACATGTGCAATCATGTAAAACATTTTTCCATGTAAATCCTGTTATAGAAGGAAACTTAAAAAGAAAAAGAAATAGGAAAAAAAAGTGAAAAAACAATGCTTTGATCTGGATTCAGGTTTCCCCCACTCCACCCCTGGGAAGGAGATGGCATTTTTAATTACGAGTCCTTTCAGATAGTTTTAGATCATTGTATTGCTCAGAGTAGCAGTTATTTACAGTTGGTAATTGTAAAGTTTGTCACTGTACAATATTCTCTGGATTCTGCCTATTTTCCTATGCTTCAGGTCATGCAAGTCTTTTCAGGTCTTTCTGAGCTCCTCCTGCTTGTCTTTTTTTATAGCACAATAGTATTCTATTACAATCATATGCTATAACTGATTCATTCATTCCCCAATTGATGGGTGTGTTGAATCATTTTTCAATTGTGTCTGACTCTTTGTGACACTATGATTTTCTTTTTTTTATCATTTATTAATATTTATATTTTAGAAAAGTTAACATGGTTACATGATTTATGCTCTTACTTTCCCCTTCACCCCCCCCCCCACCTCCCCACCTCCCCTGGCCAATATGCATTTCCACTAGTTTTAACATGTGTCATTAATCAAGACCTATTTCCAAATTGTTGATAGTTGCATTGGTGTGGTAGTTTTGATCCCCAATCATGTCCTCATCAACACACATATTCAAGCAGTTTATTTTCTCCTATGTTTCCACTCCTGCAGTTCTTCCTCTGAATGTGGGTAGCGTTCTTTTCCATAAGTCCCTCAGAATTGTCCTGGGTCATTGCATTGCTGCTAGTACAGAAGTCCATTACATTCTATTTTACCATAATATATCAGTCTCTGTGTACAATGTTCTAGTCTCTGCTCCTTTTGCTCTGCATCAATTCCTGGAGGTCATTCCAATTCACATGGAATTCCTCCAGTTTATTATTCCTTTTAGCACAATAGTATTCCATCACCAGCATATACCACAATTTGTTCAGCCATTCCCCAATTGAAGGGCATGCCCTCATTTTCCAGTTTTTTGCCACCACAAAAAGCAGAGCTATAAATATTTTCATGCAAGTCTGTTTATCTATGATCTCTTTGGGGTACAATCCCAACAATGGTATGGCTGGATTAAAGGGCAGGCATTCTTTTAAAGCCCTTTGAGCATAGTTCCAAATTGTCAGCCAGAATGGTTGGATCAGTTCACAACTCCACCAGCAATGGATTAATGTTCCAATTTGGCCACATCCCCTCCAACATTCATTACTCTCTCCTTTCATTTTAGCCGTTCTGCTAGGTGTGAGGTGATACCTCAGAGTTGTTTTGATTTGCATTTCTCTAATTATTAGAGATTTAGAACAATTTCTCATGTGCTTATTGATACTTTTGATTTCTTTACCTGAAAATTGCCTATTCATTTCTCTTGCCCATTTATCAATTGGGGAATGGCTTTATTTTTTTATACAATTGATTTAATTCCTTGTATATTTGAGTAATTAGACCCCTGTCAGAGTTTTTTGTTATGAAGATTTTTTTCCCAATTTGTTGTTTCCCTTCTGATCTTGGTTACATTGTTTTGGTTTGTACAAAAGCTTTTTAGTTTTATATAATCAAAATAATTTATTTTATATTTTGTAATTTTCTCTAACTCTTGCTTGGTTTTAAAATCTTTCCTTTCCCAGAGATCTGACAAGTATACTATTCTGTGTTCACTTAACTTATTTATAGTTTCCCTCTTTATATTCAAGTCGATCACCCATTCTGAATTTATCTTAGTGTAGGGTGTGAGATGTTGATGTAAACCTAATCTCTCCCATATTGTTTTCCAAATTTCCCAGGAGTTTTTGTCAAACAGTGGATTCTTGTCCCAAAAGTTGGGCTCTTTGGGTTTATCATACACTGTCTTGCTAACATCACTTACCCCAAGTCTATTCCACTAATCCTCCCTTCTATCTCTTAGCCAGTACCATACCGTTTTGATGGCCACTTGCCGGAAGCCATCGAGGCTGTGAGGTTAGCACGGTTACTCACATGCTCTGACAATCCAGCACTACAGTTTGTCAGGAGGATGGAAATTCCACACTCAGTTTACCTCATGTGATTCTATTTACAGTGACATTCACTTGCATTGAAATTATTGCAATCAATATCCTTATCCAGCTCAAAGGAGACAAAGAAAAACAATACAGATTCATGGCAAGAACAATCATAGCCATAGACTACTCACTATCCCAAAATAAACCCCTGTAAAACCCCCTAGAGTATAGAAATTTCCCCTAGAAGCAACCCAGCAAAAAACCAGCAGTTAGTGAGTTAATGCAAGTTTCTAAAGTTCACAGCAAGAAAATACCTGGCCTGAGTTTGTTCCCAAATTCCCACAGACCAAAGAAACAGTGAAACACAAGGAAAATAAGGGAATGACAAATTAGCACACGATCATCCTACCAGAACTGCATTCTTATTAACCCTTTAGCAGAAAAAACAGCAAAGGAACAATATTTGGACCAGATTGATATTATTGTATTTTATTGGATGTAATCAACTACCATAACTATATCCTTGATTTATGATGGGAATGAATAGTATAACATAACTATATACAAGATGTAATTAGTTAAAATATAATTAAGTATTATGCTTAGCCAGGAACTGATGATCTAGTACCTTACAGATGGCTTAAAAGAATAAGTTCCAACTAAGCCAGGCCATAATGAATAATTTTTAACAAGCTTGCTTCTTTGTTTAACCACCATAAGATAATTAGTAAATGCCAATCTTGTGATGTTCCAAAAGTTAATATGTGGTTTTGAAAGTATGGAAAAATCAAAACCTGTATGAGATCATAAAGAAAAAAGGGTAGAAAAATTAAAATCAGCAGATGGCACTAGAAGGAACACCTCGGCAATTTGAATTGCACTCTGGCTCATTTTCATTCCATTCTTTGCCATGCCATCCCACCTCAAGAGACCCAAAGAGCAGGCTCTTTGCAGCCACTGCTTCAAAGTATAGTTTAATATCTGGTACTGCTAGGCCACCTTTCTTTACATTTTTTCTTTATTTCTCTTGATATTCTTGATCTTTTGTTATTCCAAATTAACTTTGTTATAACATGTTTTGGTAGTTTGATAGGTATGGCGCTATATAGATAAATTAATTAGGGTAGAATGGTCATTTTTATTATGTTAGTTCATCCTACCCATGAGAAATCAATATTTTTCCAATTGTTTAGATCTAGTTTTAATTGTTTGCAAAGTGTTTTGTAGTTGTGTTCATATAATTCCTGTGTTTGTTTTGGTAGATAGATTCCTGAGTATTTTATATTATCTAGGGTGATTTTAAATGGTGTTTCTCTTTCTATTTCTTGCTGCTGTGGTGTGTTGGAAATATATAGAAATGCTGATGATTTATGTGCATTTATTTTGTATCCTGCAACTTTGCTAAAGTTGTTGATTATTTCTATCAGCTTCTTAGTTGATTCTCTAGGATTTTTTAAGTAGACCATCATATCATCTGCAAAGAGTGATAGCTTAGTCTCCTCCTTGCCTATTTTGATACCTTCAATTTCTTTTTCTTCTCTAATTGCTACTGCTAGTGTTTCTAGTACAATGTTAAATAATAGAGGTGATAATGGGCATTCTTGTTTCACTCCTGATCTTATTGGGAAGGCTTCTAATTTATCCCCATTGCATGTGATGTTTGTTGATGGTTTTAGGTATATATTGTATATCATTTTTAGGAAAGGTCCTTCTATTCCTATACTTTCCAGTGTTTTAATGGGTGCTGTGTTTTGTGAAAAGCTTTTTCAGCATCTATTGAGATAATCATGTGGGTTTTGGTTTGTTTGCTCGTTGATATGGCCAATTATGTGGATGGTTTTCCTAATGATGAACATCCTTGCATTCCTGGTATGAATCCCACCTGATCATGGTGGATGATCCTCTTGATCACTTGCTGGAGACTCTTTGCTAATATTCTGTTTAAGATTTTTACCTCTATGTTCACTGGGAAGATTGGTCTGTAGTTTTCTTTCTCTGTTTTTGATCTCCCTGGCTTTGGAATCAGTACCATATATGTGTCATGAAAGGAATTTGGTAGGGCTCCTTCTTTACTTATCATATCAAATAATTTGTATAGTACTGGAATTAGTTCCTCTTTGAATGTTTGATAGAATTCACTTGTGAATCCATCAGGCCCTGGTGATTTTTTCTTAGGGAGTTCTTTGATGACTATTTTCTTTTTCTGATATGGGATTATTTAGGTATTCTATTTCTTCTGCTGTTATTCTAGGCAATTTATATTTTTGTAAATATTCATCCATATCTCCTAGATTGCTATATTTATTGCCATATAATTGGGCAAAATAGATTTTAATGATTGCCTTAATTTCCCCTTCATTAGAGATGAGGTCTCCCTTTTCATCTTTGATACTGTCAATTTGGTTTTCTTCTTTCCTTTTTTTTTATTAGATTGACCACTACTTTGTCTATTTTATATGTTTTTTTCAAAATACCAGCTTCTAGTCATATTTATTAATTTAATAGTTCTTTTACTTTCAATTTTACTAATTTCTCCTTTGATTTTTAGTATTTCTAATTTAGTTTTCATCTGGGGATTTTTAATTTGCTTGCTTTCTAATTTTTTAAGTTGCATACCCAATTCATTAATCTCTGCCCTCCTTAATTTGTTAATATATGCACTCAAGGATATAAATTTCCCCCTGAGTAGTGCCTTGGCTGCATCCCACAGAGTTTGGTAGGATGTCTCATCATTGTCATTCTCTTCATTGAAATTCTTGATTGTTTCTATGATTTCTTCTTTGACTAGCTGGTTTTGGAGAATCATATTATTTAATTTCCAATTGGTTTTTGATTTGCCTGTCCAGGTGCCCTTACTAATTATTATTTTTATTGCATTATGACCTGAGAAGGTTACATTTATTATTTTTTCTCTTTTGCATTTGTTTACAATGTTTCTATGCCCTAGTAGATGGTCAATCTTTGTGAATGAACCATGTGAAGCTGAAAAGAAGGTGTATTCCTTTTTGTCCCTATTTGTTTTTTCCCACATATCTATTAAATCTAATTTTTCTAGGACTTCATTCACTTCTCTTACAACTTTCCTATTTATTTTTTTGGTTTGATTCATCTAGATCTGAAAGAGGAATATTTAGATCTCCCACTATTATGCTTTTACTATCAATTTCCTTCTTGAGATCTGCCAGTTTCTCCTCTAGGAATTTGGATCCTATGCAATTTGGTGCATAAATATTGAGCACTGTTATTTCCTCATTGTCCATATTGCCTTTTATCAGGATGTAATGACTGTACCTGTCTTTTAAATCATATCTATTTTTACTTTGGCTTTATCAGAAATCATGATTGCCATTCTTGCCTTCTTTTTCTCATTTGATGCCCAAAAGATTTTGCTGAAGCCCTTAACCTTAAACTTGTGTATGTCTGTGCGCCTCATATATGTTTCTTGTAGGCAACATATGGTAGGATTTTGGTTTCTAATCCACTCTGCTATTTGCTTCCTTTTTATGGGCGAGTTCCTCCTATTCACATTCAGAGTTATAATTATTATTTGTGTATTTCCCAACATTTTGGTGTCCTCTCTTTGTTCTATCCTTTCTTCTTACACTATTTTCTTTTAAACCAGTGGTTTGCTTTAAGCCAGTAACCCTTGTCCGCTACCTTGATTTACTTCCCTTTCTACCCCCTCCCTTATTATTCCCCTCTTTTTATTTTTAAAGCTTAATGCATTCCTTCCTCCTTCTTCTCCCTTCCCTTTTTTTGACCTCCCCACTCCCCTACTCCCCTTGGTTTATTCCTTCTGACTTTCTCTGTAGGGTTAGATAGAATTCTATATCCCAATGGATATAGCTACTCTGCCCTCTCAGGGTTAATTACACTGAGAGTAAGAGTTAAATATTACCTCTTAATGCTCTCTTCCTTTCCTTCTTATAATAATATTCATTCCTTCCCCTTCCCATGCCCTCTTTGTGTGTAATAGAATATCCTATTTTTCTTATTCACTCAAGTTTCTCTTGGTGTCCTCTACTATTCCCCCCTCTTTCCCACCCCCATATCATCTTAGACCATTTAGTATTCCAATCTCTCCCTATGAATAATTCTTCTAATTACTATAATAGTGAATAGACTTCACTACAGAGAATTATACATAGCATTTCTCCAAATAGGAATACAAATAATTAGAGCTTACTGAAGCCATTAGAGGGGCAAATTTAAAAGATAAGAGCTTTTTTACTTTTCCTTCAATTTCTTATTCTTTTCATATTTCTTTTGATTTTTTTGGTTGGATATCGAACTTTCCATTTAGTCCTGGTCTTTTCTTTGCAAATATTTGGAAATGTTCTATTATGTTGAATGCCCATACTTTCCCCTGGAAGAATATAGTCAGTTTTTTTTAATTTTAAACATTTATTAATATTTATTTTTAGCATGGTTACATGATTCATGCTCCCACTTTCCCCTTCATCCCTGCACTCCCCCCACCCATGGCCGAACACACATTTCCACTGGTTTTGTCATGTGTCCTTGATCAAGACCTATTTCCAAATTGTTGGTAATTGCATTGGTGTGGTAGTTTCCAGTCTACATCCTCAATCATGTCCACCCCAACCCATGTGTTCAAGCAGCTTTTTTTCTTAAATGTTTCCTCTCCTGTAGTCCTTCCTCTGAATGTGGGTAGTGTTCTTTACCATAAATACCCCAGAATTGTCCTGTGTCATTGCATTGCTGCTGGTACAGAGGTCCATTACATTCAATTTTACCATAGTATATCAGTCTCTGTGTACAGTGTTCTTCTGGCTCTACTCCTTTCACTCTGCATTAGTTCCTGGAGGTCTTTCCAGTTCACCTGGAACTTCTCCAATTTATTATTCCTTTTAGCACAATAGTATTCCATCACCAGCATATACCATAATTTGTTCAGCCATTCCCCAATTGAAGGGCATACCCTCATTTTCCAGTTTTTTGCCACCACAAAAAGCTCAGCTATAAATATTTTCATGCAAGTCTGTTTATCTATGATCTCTTTGGGGTACAAACCCAGCAATGGTATGGCTGGATCAAAGGGCAGGCATTCTTTTATAGCCCTTTGAGAATAGTTCCAAATTGCCATCCAGAATGGTTGGATCAGTTCACAGCTCCACCAGCAATGCATTAATGTACCAATTTTGCCACATCCCCTCCAACATTCATTACTCTCCCCTTCCTTCATTTTAGCCAATCTGCTAGGTGTGAGGCGGTACCTCAGAGTTGTTATGATTTGCATTTCTCTAATTATTAGAGATTTAGAACACTTTCTCATGTAATTATTGATACTTTTGATTTCTTTACCTGAAAATTGCCTATTCATGTCTCTTGCCCATTTTTCAATTGGGGAATGGCTTGATTTTTTTATACAATTGATTTAACTCTTTGTATATTTGAGTAATTAGACCCCTGTCAGAGCTTTCATTATAAAGATATTTTCCCAAGTTGTTGTTTCCCTTCTGATTTTGACTACATTGTTTTTGTTTGTACAAAAGCTTTTTAGCTTAATATAATCAAAACCATTTAATTTACATTTTGTAATTTTCTCTAAGTCTTGCTTGGTTTTAAAATCTTTCCTTTCCCAGAGACCTGACAGGAATACTATTTTGTGTTCACTTAACTTATTTATAGTTTCCCTCTTTATATTCAAGTCATTCACCCATTCTGAATTTATCTTGGTGTAGGGTGTGAGATGTTGATGTAAACCTAATCTCTCCCATATTGTTTTCCAAATTTCCCAGCAGTTTTTGTCAAATAGTGGATTGATGTCCCAAAAGTTGGGCTCTTTGGGTTTATCGTACATTGTCTTGCTGACATCATTAACCCCAAGTCTATTCCACTGATCCTCCCCTCTGTCTCTTAGCCAGTACCATATTGTTTTGATGACTGCTGCTTTATAGTATAGTTTAATATCTGGTACTGCTAGGCTCCCTTCCTTCACATTTTTTTTTCATTATTTCCCTTGATATTCTTGATCTTTTGTTATTCCATAAAATTTCTTATAGTTTTTTTCTAATTCAGTAAAGAAGTTTTTTGGTAGTTTGATAGGTATGGTGCTAAATAGGTAAATTAATTTGGGTAGAATGGTCATTTTTATTATTTTAGCTAGTCCTACCCATGAGCTTTCCAATTGTTGAGATCCAGTTTTATTTGTTTGGAAAGTATTTTGTAGTTGTTTTCCTATAATTGGTGTGTTTGTTTTGGTAGATAGATTCCCAAGTATTTTATATTGTCTAGGGTAATTTTAAATGGTGTTTCTCTTTCTACCTCTTGCTGCTCTAATGTGTTGGAAATGTATAGAAATGCTGATGATTTATGTGCATTTATTTTGTATCCTGCAACTTTGCTAAGGTTGTTGATTATTTCTACCAGCCTCTTAGTTGATTCTCTAGGATTTAAGTATACCATCATATCATCTGCAAAGAGTGATAGCTTAGTTTCCTCCTTGCCTATTTTGATACCTTCAATTTCTTTTTCTTCTCTAATTACTACTGCTAGTGTTTCTAGTACTGTGTTGAATAATAGAGGTGATAATGGACATCCTTGTTTCACACCTGATCTTATTTGAAGGCTTCTAATTAATCCCTATTGCATATAATGCTTGTTGATGGTTTTAGGTATATACTGTTTATTATTTTTAGGAAAGGTCCTTCTATTCCTATACTTTTCAGTGTTTTAAATAGGAATGGGTCAGTTTTGATGGGTAGGTGATCCTTGGTTGTAGACCCAGTTCTCTTGTCTTTCTGACTATTATATTCCTAGCCTTGAGGTCTTTTATTGTCGAGGCTTCTAAGTCTTGTGTGATCCTGATTGGTGCCCCTTGATCTCTGAATTGTCCCTTTCTGGCTTCCTGTAAAACTTTTTCTTTTACTTGGAAGCTCTTGAATTTGGCTATTATATTTCTTGGTATTGTCTTTTCACAGTCTAGTGTAGAGGGTGGTCTATGGATCCTTCCAATGTTTATATTGCCCTCTTGTTGTAGAACTTCAGGGCAGTTTTGCTGAATAATTTCTTTTAGTGTGGAGTCCACATTTCTATTAATTTCTGCTTTTTTAGGAAGACCAATAGTTCTCAAATTGTCTCTTCTAGACCTGTTTTCTTGATCTGTCAATTTCTCATTGAGTTATTTCATGTTTCCTTCTATTTTTTCACTTTTGACTTTGTTTTATTTGTTCTTGTTGGCTTGAGAGATCATTGACTTCTACTTGCCCAGTTCTTGTCTTTAGAGACTGGTTTTCTGCTATATTCTTTTGATTTTCCTTTTTGATTTGGTCTATCCTGTTTTCCAGCTGTTTGATTATGGTTTCCCATTTGCTTATCAGTTCTTTTGATTTGGGGCATCTTTTTCAAATTGCCCAATTCTAGCCTTTAGAGACTGGTTTTCCTTTTCAATCTGGTCATTTCTGGTCTTAGATTTACTTGCCTCACTTTCCAATTGCAAAATTCTGCCTTTTAAACTGTTATTTTCTTGCCAGATCTCTTCCATCTTTCTCATAATCTCAGATTTGAACTCTTCAGGACTTTGTGACCCATTTTCATTCTTTTGGGAATGTTTGTTACTTGTTTGTTCTCCTCTGCTGTTTGCGCTGTTGTCTGGACTTTTTCTGTGTAAAATTTTTTGAGTGTTAAAGGTTTCTTCTTAATCTTTCTCTTATTGAGTTCCTGAATCTGGTTTGTCATTTTTATCCCAGTGCCCTTTCTGCTTTATTCCAAAGCCCAGGGTCTGTCTGCACTCTTTAGGCTCCTGAGAGCTCAGCTCTATTTGATCTCAGGGTCAAGCCTCCTGGTGGTCCTCTTGCTTGTTCTTCTGCCTCAAGCTCCTTTAACAGTCTCAGCGCACTGCTTCCACAGTCATTCACCCCTCTGCTCTAGGTCCCCACTCTGGGTTCTAGCCCATGCTCAGGATCTGCGTCAATGCCTACACTCAAGATCTGTGTCCACACCTGCTTTCAGTGTCTGTGTTCAAAATCCGTGCTTTCTTTAGCCTCCTGGGGTCTTAAGTCTTGCTGCTCTCAGGAGCAGTCTCTGGTGAGCTGCTAATGACTTAATGGGTGCCCCAAACTTGCACTAACTCTCTTGCTCTGGCTTTGACCCTGTAGGTGGTGTGGGGGTTAGGAGGTTGCTCAGCTTGTGTTTTAGTGAGAGCTGTTTCACTCCTTTATAGCATGGAAATGCCCTGATTCCACATACCTACAATGCTGCACCCTGTTGTTGGATCCCTTCGTTATTCTGGATTTATTTTTATGTCCTCTTGAGGAATCCTATATGCATGGGTTAGGAGAGGTTAAGCAGCTGCTTTTTACTCTGCCACCATCTCAACCTGGAAGTCCTTATTTTTGCTGGATATAAAATTCTTGTTTGTAATCCTATCTCTTTTCCCCTTCAGAGTATCATATTCCTAATCCTCTGATCTTTTATGGTAGAAGTGGCAAAATCTTTTATTATCCTTTCTGTGGCTTTATGATATTTGAACTGGTTCTTTTTTGGGGGGCTGCTTGTCATATTTTCTCTTTAACCTGAGAGCTCTGGAATTTAGCTGTAACATTCATGGAATTTTTTTATTTGGCAGTCTCTTTCTGGAGGTAACTAGTGAATTCTTTAATTTCTATTGTACCCTCCAATTCTATTATATCAGGATATTTTTCCTTAATAATTTCTTTAAACATGATATCCAGGTTCTTTTTTCTTTTTGATAATAGCTTTCAGTTAGTCCAATTCTTCTTAAATTCTCTCTCTTTAATCCATGTTCTAGGTCAGCTGCATTTCCAATGAGAAATTTCATATTTTTTTCTATTTTTAAAATTATTTTGAGGTTATTTGATTGTTTCTTGATGTCTCATGGAGTCAACTTCACTTTCCCAAACTCTAATTTTTAAGAGGTTTTCTTAAATGAACATCTTTATCCCTTTTTCCATTTGTCCAATTCTAATTTTTAAGGAGTTGTTTTCTTCAGTCAATTTTCATTTACAGTTTCCTATTGTTTTGTGCTTCCTTTACCAACTATTGGCCTTTGTTTCATGATTGTCTGTTAATGCCATACAGAAACAACAAGGTAGGGGAAGCAAATGCATTGCAAGATCAAAATACATTTCAATCTGAGTGTCCAAAGCCAGAACAAATAGTAGTCACTTTACAACAGGAAGGGTACATAGGATATACAGAGATAGAGGCTCCAATAATTCAAATGAATCAAAAAACAGAAACAACTGAACTCATGAGCCAAGTCAACTGAGAAACAGAAAATAATGAATTTATTTTTAATAAGTTTTTCCTATCATTTAAAAATATTGGATATTTAAAAATATCTTAATATTTGATTTTTATCTTTTTTTTGGAACTCTTCCAGGCCTTCATTTTGGGCTTAACATCCTTTCACATTTTCCTTTGAGTCTTCAGGCATTTTCATTTCTCTATTGCTATCCTCTTCTGAACTTGCATTTTGGTAATCTCTGTTGCTAAAATGTGTTTCTAGTGTTGGGATATTTCTCTGTCTTTTGCTCATTTGGAGGTTTTTTCTTTTTTTTTTTATTTGAAAACTTTTAATTAATTAATTAATTAAGAATATTTTACCATGGTTACATGATTCATGTTCTTTCCTTCACTTCCTCCTACCACCTCATGGAGCCAATGAGCAATTCCACTGGATTTTACATTGATTAAGGCCTAATTCCATATTATTAATATTTGCATTAGAGTGATCACTTAGAGTCTACATCCCCAGTCATATCCCCATGTGATCAAGCAGTTGTTTTTTCTTTTGTGTTTCTATTCCCACAGTTCTTTCTCTGGATCGGAAAAGCATTCTTTCTCATAAGTCAGAGGTTATTTTATACCTTTATTTTTCTCTTTACCCTGAAGCTTTGTTTCACTCCTGGAGTGAAGGGAGTACTGTCCTACTCTTGTACTGTGTCTGGGGTCAACTTAGATGTCTTCATCCCAAACAGAGCACTTAGCAGAAGAGGCCTGATTGGTCTCTGTGTGGAGGCTTGTACCTGTTCAGTTCAGGTGCTATTGGCACTGATTTGAGTTGGGTTCTGCCTAATCCTGCTGAGGCTACACTTTGTTTTATTACATTCCTCACACTGTGTCTCACACTGGGTCACATATGCCTCTGTTATGACTGGACTACGTGGGGTGTGCATTCCTCCCACTGACACTTGTATTGCATTGTCACTGCTGAGGATGGACTGAACCAGGTATCCTCCTTTCCCTGCTTTTTTATTCTTTCTATCTCCTAGTTCCACTGAGGCTTGTTCAGCACTCTCTCCTCATACCCCAGTGAAATAGGTCCTTCTTGCTGTCTTTCCATATTGTTCTGGGCTATAGCCCTGTTTCACCCCTTCTTCTGTTGGTCCTGCTGCTCCAGAATTCATTTTACTCTTCTGTGGTCCTTTGGAGGGGTTTGACACACTTCAAGTATTTCTTACTTCTCCATTTTGACAACTAGATCTCCCCATTCCATTGCTGTTATTTCCTGAAATGGAGCTTTGTACCAGGGACAGTGCCTATTCCCTGCCAGAGTTTTGAGTGAGGTGGTTGATCCTGCTTGGGTCACTTGGATTCCTCTCTTGACCTCTACCCCTCATGTTTAGGCTTTCATTAACTTTTGGGTTCAAAGTACTAGAAAACAGAATTTTTAAGACCTTAGATGAGCTTCAAACCCTGAAATATCCAGCTCTTTATGCTCTCACACAGTGTTGCTTGCTACCCTCTGATGCTTCTAGGGGCTTCCATATTCCCCCAAAGGCTAATAACCCTTACTCTTTCTATTAACCTTGGGGCTTTCTCAGAGGAGCTCTATGTTCCTGCTGCCTCTGCAGGTTACACATGTCTCTAGCTGATCTTTATTCATAGCTAACCTGAGCTAGCATTGAAAGCAGTCCTCATACTTATTGCCTCTGGGCTTCTCACTGACCTCTTGTACAATTCAGGGGTAAAAGAAGTCACTTACTTTGAAGTTTCTCATTGGATATCTTGATCATTATTCTGTCTAGTGGGAACTTTAGTATTTTGCTGGGGAAAAAATAGGTATATGAGAGCTGAGCCATCTGCCTTAGCTAAAGCATTTGAAAGAAGAAAATATAATAGTTTTTCTCCATCAATAGTAGTATTTATGAACCTTATGATATTTAGTGTATCATTTTTCTGTATTGAGGATTTTCATTCTGTACTTTTTATTTATGCCATTTAAATTTATTACCTTTACTTGTACAAATTTTACTTATTATTCATTTTCTGCTCAAACTAGTTATACATTTATGAATCACAAACAGATATTTTTCATTTTAAAATAGATAATAACAATAAGGCAAATGTAAATTAACATTTTGAAGATTTATTTTTTCTTCTACTTATTAGTAGACTTAATTTATATCTGTGTTAGTCCCTCTCTCCCATCCCCACATCATAGAAGGCATCATCTTGGAGATAGATATCTATTTATCTTCCTAGCTAGAATTCTAGAAGAATTATGTATCTACAGAGAAATATCCATCTATATATGTATAGAGATAGCCAGACAGTGAGGCAGACAGATTGGATAGATGGATGGATGCATGGATGGATAGATAGATAGATTACATTAGATAGGTAGGCAGGTGGATGTATGGATAGATAATATATATATAGATAATTTCCATTTTTAGTTGATATTTTGAAGGTAATATTTATATGTCATTCTTCAAGTATCAAATTTACAGTATGTATAATGTTCTTTTGGTTCTACTCATTTCACTTTTCATTAACTCATTTGGTTCTTATAAATTTTAATTTTTTAAAAACCAGCCTGACTTGGTTAAATACTATCACAATCATACAACAATTTATTTATTCATTCCCCAATTGATGGGCATCCTCTCAATTTCCTATTCTTTGCACCACAAAGAGAGCTGCTATAATTATTTTAGACCATATAGGTTCTTTTCTATTTCCCCAATCTCTTTGAGAAACCATTTATATATGGTATACATATTTTATAATTCATTGGGGATAATTCCAAATTGCTATACAAAATGGCAGGATATATTTTGAAAATCTTAAATTATTATCTCGAACTGTTCCTGAGTCATTTCAATTTTTAAAAAAGCTAAGGCTTTTTAGAATCTACTGGTTATATGACACTAAACAAAATGATTGAAAATAAGAAATAGAACAAAATATATGCAAATACACATGTGAAATATATTTTGTTCATTACTCACACAGAGATTAATTTTATGTTCAAATGCAACAAGCAACTTGATAAAATAAATATGCCATGGAACTATCCCAACTGAACTGGATATCAGCAGATCATACCTGAATGGTGATGCCACAAATGCCATCTTAATTTTTCCCTCATTTACAAAGAGTGTATTCAATAATCATGGTACTACATTTACTTTCATTTGCATATAATTTTCCAAAATTATCTTACTTCTGTTCCATTTAATTTGAACATTATTTTTTAAAATCTTTACAGAAGTAAATGTAGTTATGAGAAAACAATACAATTTTGGTCATTTCCATGTTATTTTAATGGGCAATTGTTGTTGCCCAGTCATTTAGTTGTGTCCAACTTTTCATGACCTATTTCCATGGACCCATTATTCCATTGACCTATATCCATGGAAGTTTTCTTAGCAAAGATACTGGAGATGATTGCTATTTCATTATCCAGAAGATTAAGACAAACAGAGGTTAAATGACTTGACCACGTTGAGAAAGCTATTAAGTGTGTGAACCCAGTTGTATTTGAAGTCAGATCTTCCTGACTCCAGACCCAATGTTATAGAGATCCATCTCTATATTAACAAAGATTTGAATGGTGCTTGGATGGCATTGGTCAATAAGAACAAAGCAGAAAAATTGAGAACAACCAAGCTGATGGTTAACTCAAGACTGTTCCAAAAATGTCTCTGAGCATTCTTTATTTTATACCATTTCAAATAACAGTTTCTTACAAAGCACAATTGAGTTGCAGTTTTGAAACACCCAAGGTTACAGAATTACCTCACATGCAAGTTTTTCACATGTAAATTATGCCCGGATGAGACAAGGGTCCAAGGTTAAAATTTGAGACATATTTTATCTAATATTCTATTTTAATAAAAGCTTCCATACTTCAAAAGATATATTGAATAATAAGCCTTTAAGATTGTGGTGTATTTTGCCACTGAAAAGTACCTAAATGAGAATGGAATCCATCTGGTCTTACCTTCAGTGTCCTTGGCATGTCAGGGAAAACAATATAGAGCAGCTTCTGCTAATTTCTGCCTTTTTTTTGGCTTGGGTAAAAATTGTTAACTCCTTAACCACTGGTTTATTACTATGTGGTACTTAGAGGCTTTTCTGTAAAACCTGAGGCTATCTTAGAAAATTAAATTAATATGTTCTCAATAATAAAAGGAGCCACTGGGAGGAGTCCAGCTTTTTTATTTCAGATAGGCCATCCATTGCAAGGCTGAACTTTTCAGGCCAAACAAGTCAATATAGGACTTTGCCTGCTATATTGACCTCGATGGGGTCCAGATAAAAAGATTCTATTAAACAACCCTGTTTCTCTGAGTGGCTCCCAATGCAGTGTTCTATTCATTGGGTCAACTAGATACCCTATGTGGGGAAAATGGAGAGATTTTATTGGGACATCATCTTATACAAACACTTTTAAAATTATTTTATTTTGATAAGATCTTAGGAAATATTTCATTTAGTAATCTCATTTGCATAAAGTCTAAAGAAACTATAGTATTCAAGTTAGAAGTTTTTTAATTCAGGTGTTTAAGGTTTGAATGATTAGCTCTATATAATGTTATGATTAAAAATGAGGATGGCCGAGATTAGAAGGAAGAATAGTATTTTAATAAAAGTCATGCTGATAGAGATAAACTGACCACGAGCCTGTAAGAAACCTATTCCAACCTCACCCTCAACCATTTACCTTTCCTCTCTCCGCGAGCTCAGGTAGCTAAAAAAAAAAAAGTTCAAAGTCATTTTCCCCCCTATTTAAAACAGTCCCTCACCTTGAATACGTAATCCAAAACAGGAAACCCATTGGACCACGGGAAATGTAGTTTAAAGTGATTTTAAATGACACATAACCCCCCTGAGATCCATTGAAAAAGACTGGTTTTTTTCAGTGGATCTTAAACCAAAAGAAAAGAGGACAAAAGCTAGCCACGTTGACAAAAAGCCAATTTTGGGGCAGTCCCCCACTGGCATAAGAATGTCCATTCAAAATAAATGCATTCAATTCGTTCAACCCCCATAGTTCAGATCAACTGTGCCCCAAAGTTCAAATTTGGGTCTTCATGATCCAGTGAAGGCTCTTCAGGCATCTTTTGGTGTCTCCACCAAACAGGTTCATCATCTGGATTCTGGGGGGATGGTACAATCCTTATTCTGAAATTACTCTCAAAGAATTTAAACTTTACATTATAGATTACAAAACATACATTTTCTTCTGAGAATTAACATTACCCCCCTGAGGTTACTTCTAAAGGAGTAAAAATTGACTTGCAATATAGATTATAGTTCAGACATTATGATTATAAAAACTTAACACACACACTCCTGAGGAAAATTTTAAATGACATATAACTCCCCTGAAAAGGTCAGGCAAGAATGCATGACTAAGTGAGTCATGGGGGTGCATGAAATCAATTGGCAAAGGAAATAATAAAAAAAAAGAATAAAAATAATAAAATTCAAAAAAAAGAGAAAAAATTAACTTGTGAATGAAATGTAAAATGTGCAAAAAATGTAGGGGAAACAAACAGGCCTTTGATTCAAGGCCCAAAGAAAGCAATTTAAGCAGTATGCTATAACTCATTTAGGACCAGGACTACAGATAATTTGCCATTTACTCTCTATATAGAGAGGAATAAGGGAAATGCCTTTCTTTGATCCGATTTTTCCCTGCACCTTCTCAGGGAATGAGCCATTAAATGATAGCCAATCTTAGGTGCTTCACTAGGAATTTAAGTTGAGGGGACCCACGTCCTCTAAAGTTTTAGAAAAGACTGGGACTCCAGGACTCAAACCCCAATTTCCAAGCCCTTCAAGTATTGGCATAGAAACTCCTGCAATTCATGCAGATTCTCAGTCAAATCTCTGACCATGTGCCTTTTTCTTGGAATCAGAGAGGCATTAAATCACAATTCCATAGTCTCAAGGCTCTTCAGATGTTTGCATAAAGCTTATATCGCTGTAAAATAAAAAAAATATAATGATTATATATGTACTTCCAGTACAAAATGAGAAAAAGGAAAAATCAATTGCTCTAATTAAAAAAAATGTTTTAAAAATCAAATATATATATATATATATAGCTTAGAACTAGAAGGGTTTTGTTACCCCAAAATAAGATTTTCTGTGAGAGAAAGTGGGTTTTACAAAATAGCAGATTCACAATGCACATTCAACTAGAGTACCATATTTCTAATAACACATTTTAAAACAA
>NC_058134.1:278283343-278310024 GCF_016433145.1 Gracilinanus agilis | reverse complement strand
TGCCTAAATTAGGTCTTTAGAGAAACACGTGGAGGGCTAGAATGCAGGCCATTACCAAGGGGGGGGGGGCAATAACAAATCTTTAGCAGCAGCCAAAGAAGTTTCCGAAGATCTCCGAAAGTCAGGACTGGGTGACAGTTAAAGCAGCAGTGTGGGGGGGGGGGTGTCATGCTGTTGGGGCTCGGGGTTCTGGACTCCAGCAGCACCAGCGGCAGGATCTGAGAAGTGGTCTGCTCCAGTGAGTCAGCAAAAGCGGCAGAGATCAGTGTAGGCAGGAACGTGAGGCAGTGGTCTGTACCGACGGGCCCGGCAGGGATATGAGACAGCAGTAAAATCAGCAAAGATCACAGGCACTGGGGACCAGCATTTTGGTTTTAAAGCCAAAAGCCAGAATTGGCTGGCCTGACTTCCCAAGGTGGTTTGGGCTGGACTGGCTGGCTAAGTCCCGCCTGAGGCAAAAACGTGCTGTTGCTTTTAGCAAAAGCATGGCGAGGAAAGCCACTTTCCTTTTTTAAAAAATTGCCCAAAAAAGCTGAGCAAGACGGCCAAAAAACAGGCATGGCTCTCTTTAGGCTATCTGGAAAATTGAGAGTTCGAATTTCGACCTTCTGGTTTGCCAAACTGTTATGATTAAAAATGATGAGGGCCGAGATCAAAAGGAAGAATAGTATTTTAATAAAAGCCATGCTGATAGAGATAAACTGACCACACGCGTGTAAGAAACCTATTCCAACCTCATCCTCAGCCATTTACCTTTCCTCTCTCCGCGAGCTCAGGTAGCTAAAAAAAAAGAGTTCAAAGTCACTTCCCCCTATTTAAAACAGTCCATCACCTTGAATACGTAATCCAAAACAGGAAACCCATTGGACCACGGGAAATGTAGTTTTAAGGACCCCAAGTGATTTTAAATGACACAATAAACATAGACCTAGTTTCTTATATTTGATTACCAAAAAAAATTTATAGCAGATACTGAAAACATGTATACTGTGCATTTATTTTCTAGATTTATGAATGGTTCCTAAGGAAAGTTACTGGAATGTCTATACTTGGTGAACAGGAATTCAGTCTGAACTTCTTAAAATAAATACCTGGAAATCCTTAAAAAATATGCAGATAATGAAACTAACACAGCCTGAGTTTGGCTACTAGCATTTAATTATTAGTCTATAAATATCTCTGTTTATTCTATGTAGCTCATAACAATTTGTTATTTAATAGAAACATTTACAAAATCTTTGGATGATTCAGTAGAACTACTGCACATGTCTATTTGTGTGTATATAAATAAATACATATAATTTTATATAATATATGTTCAGTTCCATAATCCAATGTGGGTGTATACTCACATGTATATTCCATTCTTCCATAATATATGTGAATTTTTGTATATGCGTATATAAATATATAATGTATGTATAGAGTGCTATTATATATGCATGTATGTATTTATACACCCATATGCATATATAGATATACTTCTCTGTAGATATATTATTATATATATGGTTTTATATGATTATATCTGTGTATATGTATGTATATTTAAAATATCTTACCAATACATATATGCCATTTTAGTGTTTAAGAGTAAAATTGTATGTATGTGCTTAAGTTATATTCACATATACACACCCCAATATATAATAAATTATATAGACAACTTAAAGTATGTTTAATCTTTTTTAACTTAAATAAGATAAAATGTTATTCTTTAAAATATCAATAATTCACAAGACTTCCCTAGTGAATATAAAATATAATTCAATTTGCAAAGATTTTTAAATATTTTTTTCTTTTGGAAACATACCTGTCCATAAAGTAAACTACATCTTTAGCATATTCTTTCCTTCTGTAAGTCAGCCAAACTGTTAGTCCCTCCCTCATATTTTTGAGTATAGGATATAAGGAACTGTGTAAAGTATGTAGATGAATTCTATCTTTTATTCACCAAATTTGGTGATTTTTTTGTGGGAAGGGGTGGTCACTAACCAAAAAATTAGTTTTATTATTATGATGATGATTTGATGATTTTCTTTTTTACCTAACTTAAGGAGATTAACACAAATGTGGATGAATTTGTTACATAAGAAATGTGCTAGCTATGTGCACTTTAGCAACTAAAGGTTTCAAACCATTGAGTAAAACAACTGGCATGGGCACATTCAGTAGTTTTGTTAGTGGTAGCAAACACATAACACCTCTCCCCTCCATATGACCCAGAGGTACTCACTTTTGCTCCTCTGCTGGTAAGCAGATACTAGTTTTTCTGTTGGAGGCTTTTTTGCATAATTGGGAAAAAATTGAAGAAAGATCACTGCATGATATGAATGATAATAATGAGAAACAATTGCCCTGGAATGATTATACACAACCATTTCTTTTTTAAGTCATAAGACTGAGTCAGATTTTAAAACTCTACTATTTTATTATCAATATATTGGGTCAGGTTCAAGTCTGGGGAAGACAGCACTGATGTGTGTTGATCATTGGGCTTTCTACACAAATATAGGCATTTTTGGCAGTTATTTTCCTTAAAACTACTCACAGGGCTAGGTAAGAATTCAGAACACATTCTCAGAAAGAACTACAGTAAGGGACAGCTATTATTAAAAGCAAAGGGAAGGAGGAATAAAACTGATTAAGTGATTTGTAAGATAGCCACCTCCATAGACTTCTAAGGCTACACAAATAAATAAAAATTGAAATTAGTGACCTGCCTGCTACGAATTCTGTTTTTCTCAAAGAATAAAACTGACCAGCTTCATCTCCTCTGAACTCATCAATCAACAATCAACAAGCTTTTATTAAACTCTTAGTATTTGACAGGTTCTGTGTTAAATGCTGGAATACAAAGTAAAACAACACATTGCCTCTGGCCTCATGAAAATTACATGGTAAAAGGAAAGACAAAATATGTAAATCAGAACATAGAAGAAAAAAAAATCAGAGTAGGTAGAAGGAATTTTTCCGGGGGTGGGGGGAAGATTAGTAGCTGTGGGGACCACAAAAAGCCATAAAGGAAAAGGTTATTTTTGTTTCAGTCTTAAAGAAACCTGAAAATCCAAGAAAGAAGGTGGAAAAAGGGACATGCCAAGTGTAGGGTTTAGCTAGGGCAAAACATAAAGATGGGAAATGGTGTGTCATGTTCCAGGAACAGTAAGCCAGTATGGCTAGACAGTAGAGTGTATGGAGGGAAATAGTACACAACACAACAAAACAAAACACATTAGAGAGGTATGAATGCACTAGGTTGGAAAGACCATTTATTGCTTGAAAAACAGAACTTCTTATTTGTTTCTAAAGATAATAGGGAGCTGATGGAATTTATCGTTAAGTGGGTGACATGATCCATTAGGAAGATCATATTGGCAGTTGAACAAAATATAGATTGGAATGGGAAGAGATTTTTATGCAGGTGGCTTAATTAGTAATCTACTAAATCAAGAGAGAGGTGATGAGGTATTGAACTCAAGTGGTGTCTGTGTGAAAGGATTGGAGGATACAGAGTTGAGTAATGTTTTCAAGCTAGTAACAATGATTTTGTATAAAATTATTAGATATATGGGGTGAATGGAAGACATTAAGCATGACAAAAAGATTGTGAATCTGGTTACTGAGAGGATACTGGTGATATCCTTATCACAAAATAAATTTCAGAAAATGTGAAAAGCATTTTCTATCTGGTAGGAAAATAAATGAGTTTTGTTTTAAACGTTGATTTTGAGACATCTAAGGGGCATATCATTCAAGATGTACAAAAAGTAGTTAGTGATGGGGTCCTGAGGCTCAGGAGATACATTTGATCTAGATAAATACATCTAGGAATCAAATGCATAGAAGTAATAATTGAATACATGGTAGCTGATGGTCATTAAATGAAAGAATATGTAGAGAAAAGAAAAGAGAGCATAGGTTACAGCCTTAGGAGATATATAGTGAGCTAGTGGATGTGTCATATACTAAACTTTAGTAAGCCTTTGTAAAAGGATATATATAGCTTGATGAGTCAGTGAATAGAGAGCCTGATCGGGGAAGGGGGTCCCAGATTCAAATCTGCCCTCAGACACTTCCTAACTGTGTGACCCTGAGTAAGTAACTTAACCCCCATTGCCTAGCCCTTAACCACTCTTTTGCCTTGGAATCAATACGTACTTTTGATTCTAAGATGGAAGATGAAGGATTAAAAAAATGAGAGAAGAATGATAAGGTAGATAGAGGAAGTAGAAGAAACAATTTGAGAAAAATCAAAGAAAAAATACTACACAAAAGAGAAGATAACAATGCAAATGCTGCAGAAAGATCAAGAAGGATTAAGTAATGAGTAGATATTATATTTGACAATTAGGAGATCATTGTTAACTGTTGAAAAAAGTATCTTCTGAGTGATGATATTAAAAACTACACTAAGGGGGCAGCTGGGTAGCTCAGTGGATTGAGAGTCAGGCCTAGAGACAGGAGGTCCTAGGTTCAAATCCGGCCTCAGACACTTCCCAGCTGTGTGACCCTGGGCAAGTCATTTGACCCCCATTGCCTACCCTTGCCACTCTTCCACCTATAAGTCAGTACACAGAAGTTAAGGGTTTAAAAAATTAAAAAAAAATTAAAAACTAAAAAAACTAAAAACTACACTAAGGAGAGTTTTAAAACAAAAGGCAAGGTGAAGAAGAGTTTATGGCGTTTTCAATTTTATTTATCTGAGATAGGGAAGAGAGATATAGAATGATAGCTGGTGCGCATAGTAGAATCGAGTAAGTTTTTGTTTCAAATTGTTTTAGACTGAAGAAGATTTTTTGCCATTTTTTAGGCAGCTGGGAAGGAATGAGTATGTATGATAAAATCCAAAGAAAGAGGGATATTGATGGAGACAAGCAATGAAAGGATGAGATTGGATGAAGGATACATACTGAGGGGCTGCTCTTGGTACACAAACAGGTTACATCATTTGATTCCAGAGTGAAGAAAGAGACAGTAGGGAATAATGTCAGAAGGACGTGAGATTAAGAAGAGGGATCACTGTCTCAGTGAACAGCCACAATATTTTCAGAGAAATTTAAGACTAGGTTTTCAGCAGAGAGGTGTAGGAAAGACTTGGTAGCTTAAGGAGAGAAGAAAACACTTGGAAAAGCAGCATGATGAGAATCAATTAGAGAGGACTGTTTGGATTGACTGACCAACTTACTGCGAGGTTCTGCATGTGTCGGGAGATTGAACTGCTTGACAACCTTTGATACTGATTTCTTGCCCCTTGAATACTCTAGGACAGGGGTCAGCAACCTTTTTGGTCCTGAGAGCCATAAACACCACATTTTTTAAAATGTAATTTCATGAGAGCCGTACAGTGCTCACAGTGCCGTTCCTGTAACAGCTCCTGAAAAAAAATGGACTTTATGGCTCCTGCAGAAAGAGACATATCTGGCCCTCAAAAGAGCCAGATATGGCTCGAGAGCCATACGTTGCTGACCCCTGTTCTAGGACAATGATGGCAAACCTTGGCTTGGGGGCCAAAGATAGCACACAGAGCACTCTCTGTGGACACTTAAACCCCCCTAAGTTCCCCCCTTACTCCCATCCCCCTATCAGAATTAATTATGAGAAAGGCAGAGGGACTTTGACTTTCCTTTCTCCACCATACCTGGACATATCACCTGCCCCTCAGCCCAGCGGCCCAATGGGAGCACACAGAGGATAAGGTGGGCTGCTCATAGGTGGCAGAGCTAGAGGGGAGCAGAGCACTTGGGCCATTCCCCTTCCCCTCTTTACACTTGCTGAGGACATTCCTCATTTCACCTGCTTCTTCCTTGGCCCAGCAGCCCAAATGGGAGTGCTTCCTCTCTCCCCTGTGTTGGGTAAGGGTGAGAGGGGGTCATACCTAGTACTAGATGGGAGGTTAGCACATTGTCTGTGGGTGTGGGATGGGGGGCAGGGTCCAGCATTCCATCTCTAAAAGGTTCTCCATCACTGTTCTAGGATATTATGCAGGGCTATAGATTAGTACTAAGTACCTACTCTGTCTTGGCCTCAGAAACACATAGTTAAGTTTTTTGAACTTGTTCCTTGTTCTGTACACAATTATGATCTCACTCAGTTGCCGTCATGACTGGTCCTTTCAGACTTGAAACTATGAATTGGACGAAGACAATGGAAATCAAACTGTCAGCTGATGCTTGCTCCTGTTCCATGGTGATAGGTTAAAGCCCTTTTTACAGTTCCTAGGGACCAGAATGGTCCTTGCTTCTAGAATGTTCTTCACTGAAGTTGCTTATTCCATTGGTGTCCCTTCTGTTTCTGCTTCTTCTGTGCACAATCCCTGCCCCAGGGTGCATAGAACTCTTTGTCTATCTTCCTAAGCAGCCCTGGCTATAAAAATGACTTACTATGTGGTTTTCTTGCTTTCCTGATCAAAATTCACAACAGTGAAGTTTTTTGTTGTTGTGGAGATGCTGAGCTGTACAAAAAATGCTAACTTTCACTCAATCATTTTAACTGCCTCCTCTGAAGCGTTTTTATACTATTAACCACTCCCTTCTTTTAGACACATTCTCTACCCTTGGTTTTCATTAAAATAGTGATGGGCAAACTATGGCCCACGGGCCAGATTTGGGGGGGGGGCTGAAATGTTCTACAATATTCCTAATCTGGTGAATACAATGACTGGATACAATACAATGAAATTTCAAAATAGTTGCCTTAGAAACAGACTGACAAATGAGTATTTCCTTTCCTTTGGTCCCCTCTTTAAAAAGTTTGCCCATCACTGAATTAAAACATTCTCTCTTGGTTCTTTTCTATAACCTACTCATTTCAATATCTTTTGGTGAGTCATTATCAATTTCTTCTTGCCTTAAGGTTTTGTGCTTGAATCATCTTCTCTCCACATGTCACTGGAGATTTCATCAGTACCCATGAGTTCAATTGTCATCATTAGGTAGCTGATGCCCAAATCTACAAATCCCTAATACTTCTCCTGAACTCAAGTCACATATTACCAATTTACTGCTAGATCATTATAGGTGGATAGCTTCTAGAAGCTCAAAACATCACAAAAATGATTTACCTTCCCAATTATTTTTCCTCACTACTTCAAGATTCACCATTTCTGGTGAGGGCAATCTATAGCCCAGGGAGTCACTTAGGTTTGTAGCCTTGTAGTTATTCTTGATTCTTCACTATGTTTTATTATTCCTTCCTCCTTTCCCCTCCTGCCCTGCCCCTGATGTAATCCATTACTAAATGATATCAACTTTACCTTCACAAACCCTTAGGTATTTGCCCAGTTCTTACAATTCATAGAAGTACCATTGAAGTTCTAGTTCTCCTCACCTCTCATCTAAACTTCTTGAATAACTTCATTATTTTTCTCCCTTCTTCCAGTATTTTTCCTTTCCAATCTATCTTCTGAAGTAGCCATCCTAAGGCTTAGGTTTGATTGACTCCTCTACTCAAATTCATCTGTTTCCTCCCTCCCTCCTTTCCTTCCTTCGTTCCTTTGTTCCTTCCTTCATTCCTTCCTTTCTTCCTTCCTTTCGCTCCCCCATTTCATCAAGACTAGAAGTACAACAGCCATTTATTTGTGCTGATTTCCTATAGTGGTCAACTTAGTGGACCCCTGCTTCTAGAGGCTCACTATTTGTTGCCAGGTAGTAGGACAATTTAATGGTTTATCCTTCTGCAGCTTAGAATTCCAGAGCTCAAGCAATCCATCAGCTTCAACTTCCCTTGTAGCTGGGGTTACAGACTTGTACCAACACTCTGAGGTCAAACATATTCAATTAGTCTTCATATTTATAGTACAAATAGAAACTTCTAAAACTATAATTCTGATTTCTAACTATCTCTCTAGACATATCCCATTATCTCATGAAACAAAACAAAAACCATAACAATAAACAAAGACCCTCTATGTTCCTATCAAACAACTTTTAAAAAATGTTTTCTTTATTTTATTCCAGTAACAAATCTAAACATAAGTTTTCTAAGGTTACATGATTCGTGTTGTTTTCCTCTCCTCTTCCCTTCTTTCCTCTGTGGCTGAAAAGCAATTCCACCAGGTTTTACATGTAATATCACTCAAAATCTATTTCCACATTGTTCATTTTGTAATAATCTTTTAAAATCAAACCACAAATCATATGCTCAAATGAAAAAATGATAAATCATATGTTTTCTTCTGCATTTCTGATTCAACAGTTCTTTTTCTAGATTTGGATAGCATTCTTTTTATAAGTTCCTCAGAATTCTCCAGAATCATTGTATTGCTGTTAGTAATCATTTGTTTATATTATGCATGATGAAGATAGTCATAAGAACACCATAACTGTATATGAGTGACTTAAATTAGAGTATTTTATCATCCCACAATCAAATTGAACAATTTTCTTGAACTTAATACTTCCCTTATTTCTAGATATTTCGTACCTGCTATTTCTAGAGCCTGGAGTATGATCCCCTTCTTCTTTATATTCCAAATCTTTGTCTTTCTTATAGGTTCACTTTATATCACTTCCATGGATGTTTCCTTATTTTACTAGTTAGTACTCTTTACCTCTTGAATTTTCCTTGTGAGATATTTTGTGCCCACTCTTTTTCTCCCTTCAATAGAATGTAATCTCCTTGAAGTCAGAGAAGGAATGAAGTTGCACTTAAAAATGGTGTCAGAGAGTTCCGGGTTAAGATGGTAGCTGAATAGAAGCTGGGTGACTTTCTCTCCTTAACAACCAGTATAGCAAACCTCCAAAGGAAAAAAAAAACACAAATCTAGATGAAAGAAGGGACCCCACAATAGGGCTCAGTATTTAAGGTACGTGGGATTTGGGCACTTCCACGCTATAAATGCGAGAAGATCAACCCTCCCCCACCCCACTCACAGTACCAGAGTTAGAGCAAGTGGGGGCACAAAATCAAGCCCCTTGGTAGATAGCTGGCACTACTAGGAGCTTGCCTCTGAGAACAGCAAGACCTGAGATCCCAGGTGGTTGGAAAACTCAGAACTTGGACACAGGAGTGGGGCTGAGAGAGGCAGCAGCAGCAGCCAGTGTGCTCAGACTTGGGAAAAAATCTCAGGTGGAGGAGCAAGCATGGGCCAAGTTCCAAGCTCTGGGAAGCTGGCTAGGAACACAGGTGCTCAACCCTGAAAACAGCTAGACCAAAGACCCCAACAGGGTCCCCAGAGAAGCCAAGAGACTTACAAAGTAGCCTCAGGCAAAAAACTTCTCCCTAACTCCATACAAAGACAATCAGATTGCCTTACTCAGACTTCTGGCAGATAAAACATAATGATGCAAACAAGGCCCAAGAAATAAGCAAGAAGACCAAGAAAAAAGCTCTAAGACTTGATAACTTCTGCACAGGAAAAAACCCAGAAAACCTAGGAGAACAAAATTAAAGACATCCAAATCTTCCCAAAAAATGGAAATGGGTCTCAAGATATCAAATCTGAGATCATGAGAAAGATGGAAGAGATCTGGAAAGAAAATAACAGTTTAAAAGGCAGAATTTCACAACTGGAAAGTGAGGCTCAGAAATCAAGTGAATTGATAAGCAAATTGAAGACCAGAAATTACCAATTGGAAGCCTTGAAGAAACGGATAGACCAGACTGAAAAGGAAAACCAGTTTCTAAAGGCTAGAATTGGGCAATTAAAAGCCAAAGATCTCTCAAGAAAACAAGAACAAATAAAGGAAAGTCAAAAGACTGATAAAATAGAAGGAAACATTTCTCACTGAGAAATTGACAGATCAAGAAAACAGGTCTAGAAGACACAATTTGAGAATCATTGGTCTTCCTGCAAAAGCAAAAATTAATAGAAATTTGGACTCCATACTTATAGAGAGCCAGCTCCCTATATGGTAGGTAGGGGTTCTGAGTGGCGTTTTGTGGCATCGGATTGTTAATACAGGAAAAAGAAAACGAGAACAACCAGACTAGTGGTTAGCCCATGTTGATCTGAACTTTGTGGGATTTGGAGTTTATCATATACTGATTTCAAACAAAGAACACAACGAAAGAGTCATAGCTGTGAAGGGGTCACAAATCATACACAACCCATTAAAGTCTAAAAAGTAAAGATATAGATACAAGGACAAGGGCCAAATTCCAACCACCAATTAGTAGGGGATAATTCTGGGAGCAGAAATATATTTTATGGAGATGTTCACTAATTGTGTTCTGCCTTGATTTACAGGTCTGCACCTGGTCAAATAAAGTCCGGACTAAATTGTCAGGCTCCAGTCTTATCTAAGTAATGAAGTCTTATCTAAGTAATGTTTGTTAGGGTTCAGGCTTCTTAATTACCAAGGAGAGAAATTTTTAACGCCATAGTTGCTGGTCTGCTAAGGACTCAAAGCTTTTCAATAAATCTATAATGTTTTTCCAGTAAGAAAAGGTATGGATCATAAGAGGTGTCAAAAGAGGGGTCTCAGATTTTTATCTATTCTCTTATTGTATTCCCACACATACTAAAGGAAATTATTCAGCAAAATTGCCCTGAAATTCTACAATAAGAGGGCAATATAGACATTGAAAGGATCCATAGATCACCCTCTACACTAAACCCCCAAAAGACAACCCCCAGGAACATAACAACCAAATTCAAGAGGTTCCAGTAAAAGAAAAAAAATTTACAAGAAACCAGAAAGAGACAATTCAGATATCAAGGGGGCACCAATCAGGATCATACAAGACCTGGCAGCCTCCACACTAAAAGACCGCAAGGCTTGGAATAGGATATTCAGAAAGGCAAGAGAACTGGGTCTACAACCAAGGATCACCTACCCATCAAAACTGACTATATACTTCCAGGGGAAAGTATGGGCATTCAACAAGATAGAAGATTTCCAAGTATTTGCACAGAAAAGTCCAGAACTAAATGGAAAGTTCAATATCCAACCACAAAAACCAAGAGAAACATGAAAAGGTAAATAAGTAACAGAGGGGAAAGAAAGAAAATTCTTGTTCTTGAATTAGCCTCTTTAAGGGCCTTAATAAGATCAAATTATTTGTATTCCCATATTTAGAAATGTTATGTGTATTTTTCAAAAACTGTATTCATTATTATAGTAATTAGAAGAATTATTCACAGGGAGAGGTTGGGGCACTAAATGGTCTAAGATGAGTAGGGGCAGGGGAAAAAAGAGGGGAGGTGAATAGTAGATGGCATCATGAGAAACTTGAAGGAATAAGAAAAATAGTATATTCTATAACACACAAAGAGAGCATGGGAAGGGGATGGGATGAATACTATTATAAAAAGGAGAGGAAGAGATCATTAAGAGATAATATTTAAACCTTACTCTCAGTGGAATTAACCCTGAGAGGGAAGAGTAGCTATATCCATTTGGATGTAGAATTCTATCTAACACTACTGAGAAAATCATAAGGGATTAACCAAGGGGAGCAGGGGAGTCGGGAGATCAAAAAAGGGAGGGGAGGAGAGGAGGGGACAAGGGGTACTGGTATAAAACAAACCACTTATTTAAAAGGAAATAGCATAAGAAGAAGGGTTAGAACTGGGAGAGGATACCAAAATGGTGGGGAATACACAACTAATAATTAAAACTTTGAATGTGAATGGGATGAACTTGCCATAAAATGGAAGCAAATAGCAGTGTGGATAAGAAACCAAAGTCCTACCATATGTTGTCTACAAGAAACACATATGAGGCAGGTGGTCATACACAGTTTGTGGAAATTTGGGGTTCATTTGAGCCTTATATATTTAGATATATGACATAAACTTCCTGTGGATGTTTAGGGGACTTAGAAACTACATTTGCCATGATTCATCTTGTAATATAGATAGATAGGAAGTGTCATTAAGTAGATGAACAGTATAAGTACTCCTGATGTCATTGGGGGACGTCTCTTTTTGGAAGGAGGCAGCCAGGAGGGAGAAGGTAATGGTGGGCAATTTGAATTACATAATAGCACGCTCGTGGACTTCTTATATTTTACCAATATGACTTTATTTAAAATATTAATACTGCTATTTACATCCATCTATATATATTTTAATTGTTACAGGTTAAGGTCAAGGGCTGGAGCAAAATCTTTTGGGCTTCATATGAGAAAAAGAAGGCAGGAGTGGCTATTATGATTTCTGACAGAACAAAAGTAAAAATAGATTTGGTTAAAAGAGATAGGGAAGGTAATTACATACTGATAAAAGGCACTATAGACAATGAGGAAATAACAGTACTCGACACGTATGCACCAAATGATATAGCATCCAAATTCCTAAAGGAGAAACTGGCAGAGCTCAAAAGGAAATAGATAGTAAAACCATACTAGTGGGAGATCTATCTATTCCTTTTTCAGATTTAGATAAATCAAATCAGAAACAAATAAGAAAGAGATAAGAGAGGTAAATGAAATCCTAGAAAAATTAGATTTAATAGATATATGGAGAAAAATAGATAGGGACAAAAGGGATACACCTTCTTTTTACCTGCACATGGTTCATTCACAAAGACTGACCATGTAATAGGGCATAGAAACATTGCAAACAAATGCAAAAGGGCAGAAATAATAAATTACATTTATTATTTCTCTCAGATCATAATTCAATAAAAATAATAATTAGTAAGGGCATATGGACAGGTAAATCAAAAACTAATTGGAAATTAAATAAAATGATTCTCCAAAACCAGTTACTGAAAGAAGAAATGATAGAAACAATCAAAAATTTCAATGAAAAGAATGACAACAATGAGATATACTACCAAACTCTGTGGGATGCAGCTAAGGCAGTACTCAGGGGGAATTGTATATCCTTGAATGAATGTATTAACAAAATAGAGAGGGCAAACATAAATGAACTGGGCATGCAAATTAAAAAACTAGAAAGGGAACAAATAAAAAATTCCCAGCTAAAAACTAAATTAGAGATTATAAAAATTAAAGGAAAAATCAATAAAATTGAAATAAAAGGAACTATTAGCTTAATAAATGAGACTAGAAGCTTGTACTTTGAAAAAACAAACAAAATTGACAAAGTCAGGGCCTGATGGATTCACAAGTGAATTATATCAGACATTCAAAGAGCAACAGATCCCAATACTATACAAATTATTTGATATAATAAGCAAAGAAGGAGCCCTACCAAATTCCTATTATGACACAAATATGGTACTGATTCCAAAGCTAGGTAGACGAAAAACAAAGAAAGAAAACTACAGACCAATCTCCCTAATGAACATAGATGCAAAAATCTTAAATAAACTACTAGCAAAGAGACTCCAGCAAGTGGTCAAGAGGATCATCCACCATGACCAGGTGGGATTTATACTAGGAATGCAAGGATGGTTCAACATTAGGAAAACCATCCATATAATTGACCATATCAATAATCAAACAAACAAAAATCACATGATTATCTCAATAGATGCTGAAAAAGTCTTGGACAAAATACAGCACCCATTCCTAATGAAAACACTGGATTAATAGGAATAGAAGGACCTTTCCTAAAAATAATAAACAGTATATACCTTAAACCATCAACAAGCATTATATGTAATGGGGATAAATTAGAAGTCTTCCCAATAAGATCAGGAGTGAAACAAGGATGCCCATTATCACCTCTATTATTCAACATAGTACTAGAAACACTAGCAGTAGCAATTAGAGAAGAAAAAGAAATTGAAGGTATCAAAATAGGCAATGAGGAGACTAAGCTATCACTCTTTGCAGATGATATGATGGTCTACTTAAAAAATTCTAGAGAATCAACTAAGTAGCTTGTAGAAATAATCAACAACTTTAGCAAAGTTGAAGGATACAAAATAAATGCACATAAATCATCAGCATTTCTATACATTTCCAACACATTAGAGCAGCAAGAGGTAGAAAGAGAAACACCATTTAAAATCACCCTAGACAATATAAAATACTTGGGAATCAATCTACCAAAACAAACACAGCAATTATATGAAAACAACTACAAAACACTTTCCAAACAAATAAAACTGGATCTCAACAATTGGAAAGCCATTGATTGCTCATGCGTAGGATGAGCTAACATAATAAAAATGACCATTCTACCCAAATTAATTCATCTATTTAGTGCCATACCTATCAAACTACCAAAAAACTTCTTTACTGAATTAGGAAAAACTATAACAAAGTTCATTTGGAATAACAAAAGATCAAGAATATCAAGGGAAATAATGAAAAAAATGTGAAGGAAGGGGGCCTAGCAGTACCAGATATTAAACTATACTATAAAGCAGCAGTCATCAAAACAATATGGTACTGGCTAAGAGACAGAGGGGAGGATCAGTGGAATAGACTCGGGGTTAATGATGTCAGCAAGACAATGTACGATAAACCCAAAGAGCCCAAATTTTGGGACATCAATCCACTATTTGACAAAAACTGCTGGGAAATTTGGAAAACAATATGGGAGAGATTAGATTTAGATGAACATCTCATACCCTACACCAAGATAAATTCAGAATGGGTGAATGACTTGAATATAAAGAGGGAAACTATAAATAAGTTAAGTGAACACAAAATAGTATACCTGTCAGGTCTCTGGGAAAGGAAAGATTTTAAAACCAAGCAAGAGTTAGAGAAAATTACAAAATGTAAATTAAATGGTTTTGATTATATTAAGCTAAAAAGCTTTTGTACAAACAAAAACAATGTAGTCAAAATCAGAAGGGAAACAACAAGTTGGGAAAAATCTTTATAACAAAAAACTCTGACAGGGGTCTAATTACTCAAATATACAAGGTGTTACATCAATTGTATAAAAAATCAAGCCATTCCCCAATTGATAAATGGGCAAGAGATATGAATAGGTAATTTTCAGGTAAAGAAATCAAAAGTATCAATAAGCAAATGAGAAAGTTTTCTACATTAGAGAATTGCAAATAAAAACAACTCTGAGGTATCACCTCACACCAAGCAGATTGGCTAAATGATAGAAGGGGAGAGGAACGAATGTTGGAGAGGATGTGACAAAATTGGGATATTAATGCATTACTACTGGAGTTGTGAATTGATCTAACCATTCTGGATGACAATTTGGAACTATGCCCAAAGAGCTCTACAAGACTGCCTGCCCTTCAATTCAGCCATAGCATTTCTGAGTTTGTACCCCAAAGAGATCATAGATAAATAGACTTGTAAAAAGATATTTATTGCTGTGTTTTTTGTGGTGGCAAAAAACTGGAAATGAGGGAATGCTCTTCATTTGGGGAATAGCTGAAAAAATTGTGGTATATGCTGGTGATGGAATACTATTGTGCTCAAAGGAATAATAAACTGGAGGAATTCCATGTGAACTGGAAAGACCTCCAGGAATCCATGCAGAAAGAAAGGAGCAGAGCCAGAAGAACATTGTACACAAAGACTGATACACTGTGGTAAAATCGAATGTAATGGACTTCTGTACTGGCAGCAGTGCAATGATCCAAGACAATTCTGAGGGATTTATGGGAAGGAACGTTTCCCACATTCAGAGGGAGAACTACAGGAGTGGAAACACAGAAGTGAAACAACTACTTGAACACATGGGTTGATGCAGACAGTCATGGTTGGGGATGTAGACACTAAAAGACCAAACCAATGCAACTATCAATAATATGTAAATAAGTCTTGACTGATCACACATATTAAAACCAGTGGAAATGAGTGTTGGATTTTGGGGGGGGGTAAATTGGAGGGTGAAGGGGAAAGTAAAAACAGAAATCATGTAACCATGGAAAAGTTTTTCTAAAAAAATAAAATATTTATATCTTAAAAAAAAGTGGTGTCAGAGTAGAGCAATCTTGGTCTGGTTTTAAATGTCAGTTCTAAGCTCTATTGATGCCACTTAAGGGAAAACATAAAAATTAGGGATGATGCTGCATACATCAATCAGGAGTACTGCTAGACTTGGAAGAACTCCTTTGTAGTTAATTTAAGCAAAGGAAATCTGATATGTCTATACCTTATACCATCTCAACATTCAAACAAAATGAATGATGGTGAAAATTAATGTGGGGGTGTAAGAATCAAGTGTAGTATATGTATGCAATGCCAAATTTTTAAAAAGAGAATAACGTCAAGGATAAGAATTCCTCAGCAGTGAAGAATTTAAATATAAGTAAGGCATGAGAGAGTATCTATATAATGTGCTAAATTTACATAGAATCAAAATGTTTGGTTAATCATTTGTTTCTGTTATACATTATGAAGCCAGTTCAAGGAACACCATGAATGTATATGGATGAATTAAATTAGAACTTAACAGACTTTTTTTCATAGTAATGAGATTTATAATCGTATTAGGAAAAGAGGAGCTTAAACTGATTAAATCCAATTTATTGGAAGATACTAATAAGAATCAGAATGTGCATATAACTAACAAAACATGGATCAATTGGTCATTCCATTTTAGGTGGATTGTACATAATTCTTTCATGCTAAACACTTACATTACAAGTAATCACAAGTGCTTATGAGTCATTAAATGATTATTTTTAAATTCAACAGTAAAGCTGTATTATGCTATGTTCTTCAAATTGTGTATCAAGGCAATAGTAGAATTCAGCATTACATTGTTTTATTGTGTTTCTCCAATGGATATGTAAAAACGCATAATAATAATATAAGCGAAACAAAAGAGCATATATCAAATAAGGTCATCACTTTCATATTCCTAAACAAAATATTTAGCACAACTGAACTTTTCTGAAGTATTTAAAATAAATTTCTAAGTCTTGTCTGCAAATGCAACTAGTGGGTTAATATATTTCAAATACTATTTGGTATCTACAATATAAAGGATTGGTACATATTAAGGACTCCCTTGTTAAATTCTTTAGTGAATTCAGTAGCATATTCCAAAAATTAGTTATAGGAATCCAAAGGAAATTAACAAATACCATTAATGGGAATGAAAACAGATTAGTCAAGCACAATTTAAATTTTGTTTCTGAAAAACAAATTAATAAAAGGAGAAAACTGTCTATTTTGAATGATTGTTATAGAAAGGTAAGTGGGGGTAATTCTTAGCCCTTTTAATAAATCTATTTTAATTTACTATTGTAACAAATAAAATCGCTATAGAGTGATAAAATTACAAATATCATGGTTTCAAAGGGTTTATTGAAAGCTATTTAGAAAAAATGAAGCCATGTGCCTATTAAGACAGTTCAAATAGATACAGGAGGTCTTAGGTTCAAATCTGGACTCAGACACTTCCCCGCTGTGTGACCCTGGGCAATTCACTTGACCCCCATTGCCCACCCTTACCACTCTTCCACCTAGGAGCCAATACACAGAATTTAAGGGTTTAAAAAAAAAAGAAAAGAAAAAAAGATTTAGTTCAAATGTTGTGCCATACCTTCCCACAAAGCTGCTTCTGCAGGAGAAGAGAGAGAGCATACCAATCTCCTCCTGAGTCTCTCTATGTTATCACACTTCCTGTCCAACTCATTATGCAAAAGGAATCATGGGAAATGTAGTTTTGAAAGAGTCCTAAATGTCCACAGGAAATTTACATCAGGGACCTCAAAATTAGTTCAAGGACTCCCAAATTTCCAATATCACATTCCCCCCTGAAGAGTTGAGGGAGACTGGTCTCCCCAAAAGCTCTTGTAAACATAACTAACTTTTAAATTACAGAAATTTGGGGAAAAAAAGAAAAGATGACAAAAATAATGATCTTATGATTGCTAGGCACATTGACAAAAAGCTAATTGGGGCAGTCCCCTACAGCATAAGAGTGTACATTCAAAACAAATGCATTCAACTCCTCATAGTTCAGCCAACTGCACCCCAAAGTTCATTCTGTATCTTCCTGATGCAGTGTAGGTTCTTCAGGCATTTTCATGGTGCCTTCTCCAAACAGGTTCATTGTCTGGATTCTGGGGAGGTGGCAAATTTCTTATCCTGAAATTACTCTCAAAAGAATTTAAACTTTACATTATAGATTATAATACATACATTCCCTTCTGAAGAGAATTATGCATTCCCCCCTGAAATTACTCTCAGAAAAATTAAATTTACATCATAGATTATAATACAGACATTCTGAGTATAAAACATACACACAACCCTGAGGAGAATTAATAACATATTCTCCCTTGTTGAGGATTAAGGCCAACACTCAGATCAGCTAAGGATACGTGGCTGAGTTTTGGGGGTTGTGGGAAATCAATTGGCAAAAAAAATAAAATAAAACAAAATCCAAATAAAAGAGAAAAAATAAGTTATGAATGAAATATAAAATATTAAAGTCTTATGTGCAAATGTAAGGAAAAATACACTTATAACATGTCCTTGAATCAAGGCCCAATTAAAGTGATTTAAGTTATTGTGCAATTACCCAATTTAATAGCCTGGGCTATAGAATGTTGCCATACTTATAAAGAACCAAATTTGTGTGCAAGGGAACTATCTTTCCCTGGTTTGGTTTGCCTGCACTCCTCAGGGATAAGGCGAGCCATAATGATAGCCAACCTTTGGTGCTTGGCTAGGAATGAAGCTCAGGGAAGTCTGGCCTCTAAAAAATGTCAGAAAAGCTACAACCCCGAACCCCAAACACTAGTTTCAAGCCATTTAGTATTGGCATAGAAATTCCTCAATCTTACCTGGATTGGTATGGTCTGTTTGACCTTGTGCTCCTTGGCACTGTGTGGGTTCTCATCAATCCCATTGGTATTGGTTGGTCTCCATGATCTTGTGCCTTCTTATCACTGTTTAGTTGCTCTTGTGTTCCCTTCTTCTGGAATCAGATAGAAACATTAATCACAGTCCCATAATATTTACCAATAATTGACAGGCTACCATAGTCCAAGGCTTTGAGGTATGCATTAATATTATAGCAAATAAATATTTATATTAAACTTATAGTACTGTAAAATCAAAAGGGATTAATATTGATTATATGTACTACAAGTACAAAAAATGAGAAAAAGGAAAAAATAAAAAAAGGAAATATTGTATTGTACATTGAAGGGAAAAATGATAAAAGAATGTTTTAAAAATCAAAAATATATATGTTAGAATTATTGAAAGGTTTTTCACCCAAAATGAGATCCATTTCCTGTTAAGCTTTTGCCATGAACTCATAATGCACATTCAAATAAAGTACCATAATTTCCAATAACACACTATCTAGGCTCATATATAATGTAAATTACATTTTTTAAAATTTGAGACACTCATGTGGATTTAACATAGTAGAATGAGAATATCAGGGGGAAATATACAATAATTCATATTCTTTTGGTTACCAGGTCAATAGCCTACTGATGAGTTCCTTGGTATTTTACTAGCATGACATTTTTAAGAATATGGAAAATACAATATAATTATTGATACCACCATGTATTAAAAAAAGATATATAATTCTATGCTGTATTGTCATAGCTTAATTTATTTTTTATTCATTTTTGTGTTTTGCATAGTATATTTTCCCTACCAGGACCTGTGGTGTCTGAAGGTTTCCATGGTATGCAATATAATAACAATGTAAATATCCTTGTATCTCGTAGTAGTTTTGTAGTGACTCTAAATTTCTGAAGAGTATGCCAAGATGCAAGTTTTTATCAGTCTCTAACAATCAAGGATAGGGTTCAGAAATCAACACAATGACAGACTAGGGGTTTTTCTGTTAGAGAATTTGTATCCTATTGAAATTAGCTTCACCATGTACATAAAGGCAATAAGCAGTACCATTTCATATGACCTTACTCATCTTATTTTGTAGTGCATGTTTTAAAAACAATAAAAAGAGGATACCATGAAGATAATAGTAACTTAATTGTGTTATTTGGGCTTTAGTATTGACTTATCTCTGACGGAACTTGTGTCATAAACTTTTTCCTGGAAGGAAGCAGATAAAATAGAATTTGTGAAATACACGCAATTAAGACTGCACTAATTCTCTGAGATAAAGTAAAAAGAGAAATTGTATGACCTTTCTTGTAATTGGGAATAGGAAGTAACATTAGCTATATACTTTAGAGTCTAAGTTAGAATTCTACTATTATTTTTAATTTTTTATTTCTATTGCATTGAACATTGGATATAATGACCATGAATATGAAGGAAGATCAATTCCTACCATTGGATTTTAATTTCAGTTTTCTATGAGGTAGACTAAAGCAGTTGGGACTGACTATGTTTGTGGCAACCACTGCCACTGTAGCTGCCTGCAGACATAATCTTTAAAGCTCTTTCAGTTAGCCATCACTCTTTAAAAAGTCATTTGGAAAGTGTTAACTCTTAAATGGGAATAGCATCTCTCTTTAAAGTTAGACAATTGCCAAGTTTTCTTTGAGGTATACAGACCAGTCCAGACAATTATTCATTCCCCCAGATAATGACTATCTAATATGAATGGAGATAACCACAATAGTTTAGTTTCACTCTTTAAGATAGATCATTACACTGTTTTTTTTTCTTCTCAAGTCAGAATTTAGAATCAAAGAACAAACCCCTATAACAATTTTGTCACTAAAGGCTGGGATTTTCACTGGAGCTTTTGGCCAATTACAACTAATCAGGAATAACTCAGTTGAGATCTTCTTTCATTTGACTGCTTCTAATCACCATAGAAAAATTATGATTATTGACTTAATAAAAAAAATGAAGCTAATGTTTCTGTATGGAGTCACTTGCTTCCAAGCATTTCTAAAATCACCTGCTTGATCTCTCAAACTTAGGCTTGGGACAGGGACAATTATTAAATGGGTCCTCACTACTGCTAAGCTATCTCACTAAATACCTCAATCAGTTCCCTAACCCTGCTCTCCACAGTGACTCTTCCAAAATTATTCATCTTTCCTGAGACTTCCATACCTAATTCACATCCATTTTCTCATCTGAAAACCTTGCTTCAAATTATACAGAAAAACATAAGGCTATTCACTGTGAAATCCATTTTCTTCCTTTTTCTCAACTCTTATCACTTATGTACCTTTTACCATTATTTCTTCATTTACCTTTGGCTCACATGATGATGGAGTGGCTAGACTCCTTACTTAGGCTAACCCCTCTATTTGTTCAATTAATCCTATTCCACCATGTTTCCTCTAACACATTGTCCCCTTTTTTATCCTTACTCTTTCACTTATTTTCAATCTCTCTCTGTCTACTACCTCATTTTCTAATGCCCGCAAACATATCCATGTGTCCTCTATTAAAAAATCCATCACTTGATCCTTCCATCCCCACTGTCATTATGTGTCTTTTCCTCCCTCATCTCTGTACAGCTTAAAAAGATCATCTACAATATATGCCTCCATTTTATTTCTTTTCACTCTTTCCTTAACTGCTTATAAGCTGGCTTCCAACTTTATCATTCCACAGAAAATAGTCTCTCAATAATTATTAATGATTACTTATTTGTTAAATCCAATGGTCTTTTCTCAGTCCTCATTCTTCTTGATTTCCCTAAGAGTCTTTGACATTGTAGATCACTTTCTCCTCCTCAATACTCTCTTCTATCTAGATTTTCAGGACACTATGCTTTCCTGGTTCTCATTCCACCCATCTAACCACTCCTTATGTTCTTTCTTGGATCCTCTCCAAGATTGTGTCTAAGGATTCTGTTATAGACCCTCTTCTCTTTCTCCATATGACTTCTAAATGGCCATCTCACCTGCCTCCATGAATTAAATTATTATCTCTATATTAATAATTATTCTACAATTCAATTGATACCTATTCTACCTATTCAAATTCCTTGCTGACCTTCAATCTCATATCTCTAACTGCCTTTTTGACATCCTCAACTTGATAGCATGTGTAGGTCTAAAACACAACTCATTATCTGTTCAGGCCAGCACTACCTTGAAGCCCCTCAGTTTTGCAACCCAGGAGTAATCAAAGACTCCTAAATATATCTCATTCCCCCACACTATACAAGCTATTGCCAAGGCTTGTTGATTTTACATTTAAAATATCTCTCAAATATGTTCCCTTCTTTCCTCTGACAGTCATCTCTTTCTCTCCAGGACTGGATACAAAATGTAGTTTGGCATCCAGTGCCTATCATAATTGAACTTCTTTCTACTTGTCCAGTATTCTTATAATTTATTATCCAATATATTATCTTTGATCTAATGACACTGGCCTCTGTCTTATGCATGAAACATGTATTTCATTGTAAGTTCTTTGAGGGCAGGAACTATATTTCAGCTCTTTTTTTATCCCCAGCTCTTAGAATAAGATCTGATAAATAATAGGTATTTAATAAATGTTCATTGGTTGATGGAATTTTCAGAAAAACTCATCAGTAGGTCAAGCAAAGAAGTAAGTGGAGGGAAGTTTTGGGTTGAATGGGACATATACTACAAAATGTATAATTATATTTTTGCTGCACATATTTATCCATATATTTTTCTTCTACATTAGAATCTTTCTAGAGTCTTTCTAAGTTGAAATTCTTTCACTCTTGGTATTTATATCCCTTGTGCCTAATATAATGCTTATCATGTAAGATTTAATAAATATTTGTTGATTGATTGGTTCTGCAATTAGAGAATATGGCTTCAAATCTTACCTGTATGATGCCCTTCAGGTCACTTAAATTCACTCGGCCTCAATTTCTCATTAGTAAAATAAGAATATTTCAGATGGATGTCTTCTGAGATCTCTTTCAGGTCTGTTACTATTGTCCAACTTCTGTTTCCCCGTTGCAGAGGTAGAGGAACACATGCTAGCTGTATTACATCTAAAAACAGAGATGATCCATATGTTAGTTGGTTCTGCTGATATGTGCTTTTTTCTTTCTTTTAAAATCTATTAATAGGAGAAGTTTACTGAATGGGGAGGGGGACAAACAAGTTCATAAATTAAGATAATGTAAAAACTAATGGTATCAATAATTAAAACTAATCATCCCCTCCCCACTTTTGATATCATAAAACAAACCACACACTTATTTTTGGCTTTGACTATAATCAACTCTCATCATCTTTGATATTGGACAAGCATAAAACTGGTAAATAAAATCCACAAAAGCTCATTGTAATTTTACAATCCCTGCTACCCACCCTCAGTGGAGTAATTTACCAGAATTGCTGATAAATAACATTGATTGGTTTTAGGTGAAAGTCATTTCACACTCTGGTGAAATGGGGTAAGGAATTTTGAATGGCCCCAAGCCACACAGTAAGAAGATGAAAGAAGAGCAATGAAGGGGCTTGAATAATTTATAGGATGATTAATAAGCATCTGAATAATTGAGAATTGACTATAAACATTACCTCCTATTGTAAAATCAAAGTTCTAATTGCCAAATGCAAAATGAAATACAAAACTTCCATCGTTTTTTCCCTTCAGATTTATTCAATACTTTATGATAGTTTTTTTTTTCCTTTTCTGAGATGAATGAAAAACTATTCCAAATGGCACTCATTCCCTGTTGACAATTGTGCCATTTCCTATGGTAATAGTAGTAAATTATTAGCTTCTGAATATTCATTATCTTGAATAAATCAGTGTTCCTAGATTTTAAAATGACATGTTTGAAATAGATTAGTATAGCACCATCTTTATGCTAAGATAGTTCTTCTTTATCTAAAATAGTTGCCTTTGACAATATGCATTACATATATTATATTATACACCCACATATAAAATATTTTCTTATCATTTATGGATTTGGATAATGACAATTAGAATTTTAAAAGTTTTTAATGACCTTTTCTTTTTACATAACTATCATTTCCCAATCATCCCCTCAAAAAAAACCACACTTTTATCTTTGAATAAAAATAAGGAGAACTAAGAAAACAGACGAAAAATTAGTGTTGTATGAAATTTATGTTTTATTTTGTACATCTAAGTAGATTTTCTCTCCATTAAGATTCAGGTAGCATACTTTACCAGCAGTCCTTTGATGTCAAAATTGGTCATTGCATTAACAAGAGTTATGAAATCTTTTGGTATTGTTTTCTTTATGTATTATTGTGACCATTGTATGAACATATCTCTTGGTTATGATTATTATGTTTATTTTATTTCTGATGTCATCACAGTATTCCCAAAGTTCTCTAAATTCTTCACATTTTTCATTATAGCCAGTTATCTTCATATACTACAGTTTATTCTGCAATTGAAAATCTAAATTATTTTCGAGGTTGGTTTTTTTTTTGCTAAAATAAAGAAATTACTAAAAATATTTTTGTATACATAGGTCTTTGACTTCCTTGGTATATATACATATTAGTAGTATAAGTGAGTAAAGAAATCTATACTATCCAGTGACTTTTCTGTTGTATCAGGCTTTTGGAGACAGTAACAAAGAAGAGCTTTCATAGACTACAGTAGCTCCTTGAGCTTCTGAAAAATGTGGTCCAGATGGACAAAGTGGTTTTGTTCTCTTTTACTTTGCCTCCCCCGCCATATCAGGAGAGACTGAGACTAAGGAAAGTGATGAATTATGTGGAACACAGCAAAGGAGAGCCAAGAAAGAGAATGGAAACAAGATTGTGGGACAAGAGTCTGGATAATGAAATTGTTTTCCTCAACAGCAGCTATCTCCACTTGCTAGGACAGTATAACAAGATAGGTGCCTGGAAAAGATTCAGGAGGGGCTGACTTCTACATCTTTTAGAGTTAAAAAAAAATCTTGGTAACATCCTTTAATACCCCTTCCCTCCCTCTCATTTTGTATGGGACAGCAGAAGTTTACCTCGTGATTTGTCTGTTCTTTAAAGTTACCTTAATTACTTAAGAAGTTTGAATTTTTCCAGTTGGATAAAGTCCAATTAATCCTAATTGTTCAAGATTTGTAATTCATATTAGTAAAGGGAAGGCAAAAATAAAGGGATCAGTGAATGGATTTTGATATAGAAAGTTTTTAAAAAGTGAAATAAAGGAAAGGAGAGTTTAAAACTTTTTCTAAATTTTTAGACCTTCTCCTATCTGGGGACATGATAAAAATGAAAGCTAGTTTCAATGATTTTTGATTTATGAATATCAGGTAGGCTTCCAAGACAGAATGGAGCTGTATTTAGAATTTTGTCATCCCTAAGGTTAAAGTAAGCCAATAAACATTTATGGTTGGAAGAGTCATCAGGTCATATTTTTCAGAGATTGTTGCCTCCAAGTTCCGTTCCTATTCAGGAAAAATTCCCTGAAATGATGTATTAATGGTTACTGACTTCAGAATGGAAACTCTAAGAGAGAAAGATGAAAAGAATATCTGGACTTGTTCAGTAATACCTTCCAAGTGTACTGGCCAAAAGAGAGATAGAATACATCCCAATGAAAATTCATGATTCTTAAGCTTCTGTTTTAAAATACTAGCCTAAGTGAGTATAATTCTCCAAAAAGCAAAAACAAAAAAAACCCTAAAGCATGTATCTTTTAATGTTCAGCTGCATTAACAGTTTACTAGTTTACCTCTCTTCATAGTGACCCATCAACTGTAAATGGATTCTTGGCAGTAAATGTAATGTTAGTGACTTTTTTTTAAGACATTTATTAATATTCGTTTTTAATCTGTTTACATACTTTATGCCCCTACTTTCCCCTTCACCCCCTGCTCTCCCCCCACCCATGGCCAACGCACATTTCCACTGGTTGTAACAAGTGTCCTTGTTCAGGGTCTATTTCCCATTCATGTCCGCCTCAGTCTATGCATTCAAGCAATTGTTTATCTTATATGTTTCCTCTCCTGCAGTCCTTCCTCTGAATGTGGGTAGCATCTTTACCATAAATCCCTCAGAGCTGTCTTGTGTCATTGCAGTGCTGCTGGTACAGGAGCCCATTACATTTGATTTTACGATAGTATATCAGTCTCTGTGTACAATGTTCTTCTGGTTCTGCTCCTTTCGCTCTGCATCACTTCCTGGAGGTCTCTCCAACTTGCATGGAATTCCTCCAGTTTATTATTCCTTTTAGCACAATAGTATTCCATCACCCGCATATACCACAATTTGTTCAGTCATTCCCCAATTGAAGGACATCCCCTCATTTTCCAGTTTTTTGCCACCACAAAAAGCGCAGCTATAAATATTTTCATACAAGTCTGTTTATCTATGATCTGTTTGGGGAACAAACCCAGCAATGGTATGGCTGGATCAAAGGGCAGGCAGTCTTTTATAGCCCTTTGGGCAGAGTTCCAAATTGCCAGCCAGAATGGCCGGATCATTTCACAACTCCACCAGCAATGCATCAATGTCCTGATTTTGCCACATACCCTCCAACATTCATTACTCTCCCTTTCTTTCATTTTAGCAAATCTGCTAGGTGTGAGGTGATACCTCAGAGTTGTTTTGATTTGCATTTCTCTAATTATTAGAGATTTAGAACACTTTCTCATGTGCTTATTGATACTTTTGATTTCTTTACCTGAAAATTGCCTATTCATGTCTCTTGCCCATTTATCAATTGGGGAACGGCTTGATTTTTTATACAATTGATTTAACTCCTTGTATATTTGAGTAATTAGACCCCTGTCAGAGTTTTTCATTATAAAGATTTTTTCCCAATTTGTTGTTTCCCTTCTGATTTTGACTACATGGTTTTTGTTTGTACAAAAGCTTTTTAGCTTAATATAATCAAAACCATTAAATTTACATTTTGTAATTTTCTCTATCTCTTGCTTGGTTTTAAAATCTTTCCTTTCCCAGAGATCTGACAGGTATACTATTCTGTGTTCACTTAACTTATTTATAGTTTCCCTCTTTATATTCAAGTCATTCACCCATTCTGAATTTATCTTGGTGTAG
>NC_058134.1:278240090-278273345 GCF_016433145.1 Gracilinanus agilis | reverse complement strand
TTCACTACAGAGAATTATACATAACATTTCTCTACATAGGAATACAGATAATTAGATCTCACTGAGGCCCTTAAAAAAGCAAATTTAAAAATTATAAGTTTTCTTTCTTTCCCCTCTGTATCTTATTTACCTTTTCATGTTTCTCTCGATTTTTGTGGTTGGATATCAAACTTGCCATTTAGCCCTGGTCTTTTCTGTGCAAATACCTGGAATTCTTCAATTTCATTGAATGCCCATACTTTCCCCTGGAAATATATAGTCAATTTTGATGGGTAGTTGATCCATGGTTGCAGGCCCAGCTCTCTTGCCTTTCTGAATATTGTATTCCACACCTTGCGGTCTTTTAGCGTTGAGGCTGCCAGATCCTGTGTGATCCTGATTGCTGCTCCTTGATATTTGAATTGTTTCTTTCTGGCTTCTTGTAAGATTTTTTCTTTTGCTTGGAAACTCTTGAATTTTGCAATGATATTTCTTGGTGTTTTCCTTTCTTGATTGAATGTAGTGGGTGTTCTATGGATCCTTTCAATGTCTATGTTGCCCTCTTGTAGGACTTCAGGGCAATTTTGCTGAATTATTTCTGTTAGTATGGAGTCCAGGTTTCTATTAATTTCTGGTTTTTCTGGAAGACCGATTATTCTCAAATTGTCTCTTCTAGACCGGTTTTCTTGGTCTGTCACTCTCTCATTGAGATATTTCATGTTTCCTTCTATTTTTTCAGTCTTTTGGCTTTGTTTTATTTGTTCTTGTTGTCTTGAGAGATCATTAGTTTCTACTTGCTCAATTCTAGCCTTTAGGGATTGATTTTCGGCTATAATCTTTTGGTTTTCGGCCATAATATTCTGGTTTTCGGCCATAATCTTCTGGTTTTCGGCCATAATCTTCTGGTATTCCTTTTCAATCTGGTCATTTCTGGAGTTCAATTTGCTTATCAGTTCATTTGATTTCTGAGCCTCACTTTCCAGTTGCATGATTCTACCTTTTAAACAGTTATTTTCTTGCCAGATCTCTTCCATTTTCCTCAAAATCTCAGTTTTGAACTCTTCCATAGCTTGTGAGGAGTTTTCCTTATTTGAGGAGGGTCCGGATGCTTGTTTGTTCTCCTCCTCTGTTTGCTTGGTTGTCTGGATTTTCTCTGTGTAAAAGCTGTCGTGTGTTAAAGACTTCTTTTTCTTGTTGTTATTCTTTCTCTTCTGAACTTCCTGAGGCTGAGTAGCCATCATTACCCCAGCAGCTTCTCAGATTTATCCTCGCGCTCAGTGTCTGTCCGCGGTCTATTGGCTCCTGAGGTCTGAGTTCTGGTTTTTTCCAAGGTCAAGCCCCCTGGTGGACCCCCTTGCTTGATCCTCTGCGGGAGGTTTCTTTACAAGTCTCAGGGCGCTGCTTCCACAATCATATACCCGTCTACACTGTTTCCCCACTTAGGCTTTAGTTCCTGGCTGTGTCTGCCTCCACCCACGCCTCTGCAGTGCCTGCGTTCTGCTCAGCCTGCGTTGTGCGCCCTGCGTCCTGCTCCCGCGCTCAGATTTCGCCTGAGTTCTTTGGCTTAATGGGGTCCTAAGTCTTGCTGCTCTCAGGAACAGGCCCCGGAGCTGCCAATGACTCGATGGGTGCCCCAAACTTGCTCTATTTCTTTTTAGCTGGCTTCAGAGCTCTAGATCTTGTGTGTGGAGGGGGTGGTGGTGGGGCGGTTGCTCAGCCCGTGATTTAGTGAGAGCCCTTTATAGCCTGGAAATGTCTCGATTCCATGTACCTTCCACGCTGTGCCCTGTTGTGGGGTTCCTCCATTCGTCTGGACTTGTTTTTATGTCCCCTTGAGGAGTTTTGTGTGTTTCGGTCAGGAGAGGTTAAGAGCTGCTTCTTACTCTGCCACCATCTTAACCCGGAACCTCTCATATCAGTTCTTATTAAAGAGATATTCTTCCCCCAAGAAGTTTAGAATTTGGGGGTAAGCAAATAGTAGTTATTTTTTCCAAGACTTGGTTATCTCATCTATTCATCTTATATCAATTAAATACAATAATCTGCCAAATATTTTAAAAATTATTTTTTACTGTGCTATCCTAAAGTCTAAAGTATAAATTTTTTTTTCATTCCCACTTGTTTTCCTTTTTTTTATCCCTGTAAAATTCTAAATCTTTTGTTCCTCTCATGATTTCCCTCCATCTGAATTTATATGAGGGGAAGTGAATCAGGCAATCTGGATTATTGCATAAATTCCACAATTAACTTAGTGAGATTTCAAATTATGTGACTATCTAAAGACATAACACACTGAAGATTTTTTGCACTGTCCTTTACATATCTTGTTGGGAAAACACAGAATACCTGATTGGTTCTCATTAACCGAGACCACCTACAAAGTGGCACACCACCTGTGACTCAGAAAGACAGACTCTTGTCTCTCTAAGAGCATTTGTCTCATCTTTCTCATCTTAATATCATTTCTATTATGTGACTTTGTGCAACCCAGGTGTCAAATAGGACATCCAAGATTAATATACTCTGTAGAAAAATCAGATTCCTTCTGAGCTTTAAAAGTATAATTCCCCTGAATCAGAAAAAAACTATAACAATTCATTTGGAATAACAAAAAATCAAGAATATCAAGGGAAATAATGAAAAAAAAACATGAAGAAAGGTGGCCTAGCAGTACCAGATATTAAACTGTACTATAAAGCAGCGGTCACCAAAACAATATGGTACTGGCTAAGAGACAGAAGGGAGGATCAGTGGAATAGACTTGGGATAAGTGATGTCAGCAAGACAGTATATGATAAAGCCAAAGAGTCCAACTTTTGGGACAAAAATCCACTATTTGACAAAAACTGTTGGGAAAATTGGAAAACAATGTGGGAGAGATTAGATTTAGATCAACATCTCACACCCTACACCAAGATAAATTCAGAATGGGTGAATGACTTGAATAAAGAAGGAAACTATAAGAAAATTAGGTGGACATAGAATAGTATACCTGTCAGATCTCTGGGAAAGGAAAGACTTTAAAACCAAGCAAGAGTTAGAGAAAATTACAAAATGCAAAATAAATAATTTTGATTATATTAAATTAAAAAGGTTTTGTACAAACAAAAACAATGCAACCAAAATCAGAAGGGAAACAACAAACTGGGAAAAAATCTTTATAACAAAAAATTCTGACAGAGATCTAATTACTCAGATATACAAGGAGCTAAATCAATTGTATAAAAAATCAAGCCATTCTGCAATTGAGAAATGGGCAAGGGACATGAATAGGCAATTTTCAGATAAAAAAATCAAAAGTATCAATAAGCACATGAGAAAATGCTCTAAATCTCTAATAATTAGAGAAATGCAAATCAAAACCACTCTGAGGTATCACCTCACACCTACCAGATTGGTTAAATGATAGAAGGGGAGAGTAATGAATATTGGAGGGGATGTGGCAAAATCAGGACATTAATCCTTTGCTGGTGGAGTTGTGAACTGATCCAACCATTCTGGCTGGCAATTTGGAACTATGCTCAAAAGGTTATAAAAGAATGGCTGCCCTTTGATCCAGCCATACCATTGTTGGGTTTGTGCCCCAAAGAGATCATAAATAAACAGACTTGTACAAAGATATTTATAGCCACGCTTTTTGTGGTGGCAAAAAACTGAAAATGAGGGTGTGCCCTTCAATTGGGGAATGGCTGAACAAACTGATATATGCTGGTGATGAAATACTATTGTGCTCAAAGGAATAATAAACTGGAGGAGTTCCATGTGAACTGGAAAGACCTCCAGGGATTGATGCAGAGCGAAAGGAGCAAAGCCAGAAGAACATTGTACACAGAGACCAATACACTGTGGTAAAATAGAATGTAATGGACTTCTGTACTGGCAGCAATGCAATGATCCATGACAAATCTGAGGGACTTATGGAAAAGAACGCTACCCACATTCAGAGGAAGAACTGCAGGAGTGGAAACAGAAGAAAAACAACTGCTTGAACAAATGGGTTGAGGAGTACATGGTTGGGAATGTGACACTAAAGGACCACACAAATGCAAGTATCAATACTATGTAAATAAGTCTTGACTGATAACACATGTTAAAACCAGTGGAAATGCACATTGGATATGGAGGTTGCTTAAAGGGGGTGAAGGGGAAAGTAAAAACAAGAATCATGTAGCCATGGAACATTTTTCTAAAAAAATAAAATATTTTTAAAAAGTCCAATTCCCTTCTGAATAGAATTCATCATTTTTAATCTGGAGTCTAAAATTTTTCAAAATTAAATAAAAATAAAACAGAGGTAATATTTTTGAGCACCTTGTATATAAAATCATTATGTTAGATATTAAAATATTTTCTGAAAAATGATATCCAAGTCACTGTTCATGCTCAGAGGGAGAAAAGGAGGTTAAGGAATGTTTCTAGTGTTCATGGAAATGAGACTTCATCATCATATCATATTTTATAATTTGTATCCAGGACAAAAGAGTTTTATGGAGAGCTAGAAACAGCTGGCTTGACAGATTGTCCTTGTTTGTCCAAAGCTTAAATATTGCTGTACAGTTCAGTGTGCATGGAGTATGCTGTGCAGGCAAGACATGACATTTTCCAGTACCCACTTAAAAGGTCGGAATGACAGATGTAGTGTTGTCATATGCTCAACTGGAAATATTCATGCAGTGATCAAGTATCATGTCTATTTGATTGTAGCTCACTATTTTTAGTGAGCCTTTTATCATGGTAGAAGATGTTGTGTCTGAGTGCGTATTCCATTGCCTTAATACAATTCCAAAGCTATCAAAAATTATTACAGAGATGTAGAGAAAGTGGAGGAGGGAGAAAAATACACTTATGTAAATTATGATATGAAATCCATCTTGCCTCTCTCACAATCTATAAACCAGAATTCAGAGAATTTTCCCTATGTTTTCTTGTTTCTCATAGAGATGTTAGAGATTACTTGATGCCACCTGACAAGTATGCCTTCTGCTTGATTTAAAAAGTTAAGTCTTTGAGAGTCAATGTTTGTGGGGGAAATGAGGACACTAATACACAGTTATTGGAACTGTGAAGTGAAAAGTCATTTTGAAGAGCACTCTGGAATTATGCTCAGAAAATTATAAAACTTTAGACCTAATAGTAACACTGATGGGGCTTTTTCTCAGGGTGATCAGGAAAAAAAGGAAATTATATATTCTGGTAGCGAAGAACTGGACATTAAGGGGATGCCCATCAGTTGGGGAATAGCTGAAAAAACTGTGCCATATTATTGTAGTGGAATACTATTGTGTTGTAACAAATGATAAGCAAGTTAATTTTTTTCATTTAGAATATTTTTCCATGGTTCCATGATTCATGATTTTTCCTCTCCTTTTCCATAACATCTCCCAGAGCTGACAAACAATTCCACTGGATTATGCATGTATCATTGTTCAAAACCCATTTCCATGTTATACATATTTTCAGTAGAGCGATCTTTTAACATCAAAACCCTAATCATATCTCCATCAAGACAGAAAGGAAGACAGAAAGGGAGGAGAGGAAGAGGGAGAAAGGGCAGGGATAAAAGGACAATTTTCAGAACTTTGTCATGCAAATTTGAAGAAGGTAGGAACACAGGAAGGAGGGAGGAAAACAGAAGGAAGAGAGGAATGAAGGGAAGGAGGGAGGAAACATTTATCATGTGCCTACTATCTTAAATGCACTGTGCTTAATGCTTTAGAAATTGTTGTTGTTGTTCAGTCATATCTGACTTTTCATGACATCATGGACTCCTGAATCATTGCATTGCTATTAGTAAAGAAATCCATTACATTTGATGGTGCCACAATGTTTCTGTGTACAATGTTCTCCTGGGTCTGCTCATTTCACTCTGCATCAATTCCTAGAGGTCTTTCTGGTTCACCTGGAAATCCTCCAGTTCATCATTTCTTTCAGCACAATAGTATTCCATCACCATCAGAAACCACAACTTATTCAGCCGTTCCCCATTGATGGACACCTTCTTATTTTCTAATTTTTTTCCACCACGAAGAGCACAGCTATAAATATTTTTGTACAAGTCTTTTTCCTTATTATTTCTTTGGGGTACAGAAACAGCAGGGGTATTGCTGAGTCAAAGGGTATGCATTCTTTTAAAGCCCTTTGGACATAGTTCTGAATTAGAATGCCATATTCTTCTATCCTCCACTATCTCCTGAAATTTGTCCAAGCTCATATTTATTACTTCCATGACACTATACACATCTCATCTTCTACTGTTTACTTTTCTTTTTGTCTTCAATATTTTCCAAAATCACGGCCTTTTCTGGTGAGTCCTGTCTTCTCATTGTGTAATCTTTGCCTTCTGATGAATAATCCGAATTAATTTTTAAACTGATTGGACTTTTTTTTGCTATCTTGGGAAATCTTAGTCTTCTCCAGCACCACTCTTCAAAAGTGTCAATTTTATGATAATTTGCCACTTTCCTTATAGCCCAACTCTTATAGTTATACTTGACTACGGGGAAAAAAAAAACAACTTTGACCAAATGCATCCTTGTAGGCAATATGATATTTCTGATTTTTTATGGTAGATGTGGTTTAATCTTGAGTTATACTGACTGTGGCTCTATGATATTTGAATTGTTTCTTTCTAGCTGCTGGTAGTTTTGCTTTTCTACCTGAGAGTTCTGGAATTTGACTATAAAATTCCTGATATTTTTCATTTGGAGGTCTCTTTCTAGAGGTGATCGGGGGATTCTTTCAATTTCTATTTTGCCCTCTGATTCTTGGATATCAGGACAGTTTTTCTTGATTAGGACAGTTTTATTTCTTGATATCTTGTGGAGTTATTAGTTTCCCTTCAGCCAATTCTAATTGTTAAGGCATTGCTTTCTTCAATAAGCTTCCGTAACTACTTTTCCATTTCACCAGTTCTACTTTTTAAAATATTATTTTCTTCAGTAAAATTTTGCACCTTATTTTCCATTTGGCCAATTTCACTTTTTAAGGAGTTGTTTTATTCAGTGAAGTTTTACATATCTTTCCCATTTTGTATGCTTCTTTTACCAATCTGTTGAACATTATTATTTCATGATTTTCTTCTATTACTCTCATTTCCGAATTTTCTTCTAACTCCCTTATTTGATTTTCAAGGTCCTTTTTTTTCATCTTTTCCTGAAATTCTTTTTTGGGCCTGACTCCTACCAAATTTTTCTTTGAGGTTTCACATATAACCTTTTAGACATTATTCTCTTCTAGGTTTATGCCATGATCCTTCTGCTCATCATATATAGTTCTATAGTTAGGCTCTTTTTTGTTTCATTTTTGCTCATTTTTTCAGTTTAATTGTTATGCCTGCAGAAGTATCCCAATAAATGAGTCTTGAGCCAACAATGCAATATGCAAAGGAAATTTATTGTCTAGCTCAAGCTAGGGTCTCTCACAAAAAGTTGGTGAGGAACCCAGGGCTGTGCCTGGGCTTGAGTTTTTATGGAGTAGTAGTCAGAAGGGTAGAGGAATATCTTTAGGTTGGGAAATCCTGCAGATAAGGGGAATGTCCTAAGGTATTCTTGTAGATAAGGGGAATATCTGCAGGGAGGAGATCCTGGGGAGAAGGGGAAGGTCTTCAAGATAGATAAGGTCAGTCCCTGGAGACTGGAGGTCTACAAGGTTTGGGATTCCAGTGGATAATTCTATTTCACCATAATATCATATAAGGGTCGGGCCCATAATGTCATAAAGGGGTCAGGATTTTTAATTCTGACTCTTTCTAGGTTCCACATTCCCCACTTCTGGAGTTGGATCATAAAGAAATCATTCTTAAATGTCATTACAATCGGACGATATCAGGGAGATAGCCCGGTACTGTTGCCCATGGACCATAAGCTATACAGTGTTGATACGATCTATGACAAAGGTCACTAGTCTATCATAATGGAAACAAAGGAATTTTCCTGCCTATAGTTTGCCTGAAAACCTTTTCACTATGGGAGTACAATGTTCTATGCTATCTCCGGGGCACAATGTCCCACAATGTCCCATGCCGTCTCCCCAAATATCTAAGGGAAGAGGGATGATGGTTTCAATCTTCTGTAGCTTCTTCAAGTTGATAAGGGGCGTAGAATCTCTGAGAGGGGGAGCAGGAGGAGGAGGAGCTGTGGGCACAGGGTCTTCAGGGGTGTCTCTGCAGCGAATGCCAGGGTCTTGAAGGCTTGGAGACCAGGGACTGTTTCCCCAGACTGGCAGACTTGTCACAAGGGGGAGCATCCATCCCTAAGGCAGAAGGATAGAACCTAGGACTGGGGCAAAAACTAGGACACCAGATACAAAGAGAGAAAATTAGCACAATAGAAACTGATATTAAACACTAACATTTGGGTATCTTAGCCAACAGATTTTATCCCCAGAAATCATCCTCTGACAGGAATTGAACCTTTTAGGAAATTTGATCCCTAAATTGTTTGCAGAGTTGGCATGTGATGTTTCTATTAAAGAATACCCTTTTGCAAAGCCCACATTAATATGGCATCTATAACTACTTGAATAACAACACTTTACAGATAAATTTCTTTCTCTCATATTCTGGAGGAAATCCAGAAAGCTCTGGGCTATTTCCAGGGTCAAGATCCAAACTTCAGTTGTGGTAAATTAAGGCTGCAAGCTATAAGTCATCTATCACTAAACTTCACCTACTTCTCAAAGCATGTTCCCTATCAATTTGATAATTTTCAATTATTAACCTAATGGGTTGTTTGGGGAGATGGAAACACTAATTTATAACTTGCATTAAGTGCTGATTATGGGAACTTTCTCCAAAAAGGGAAGGCAGAGGGGAAAAAACATTTCCTCACGTCCAAAGGGACACATAGTAAGGGGCTCCATGTACAGGCCAAAGCTGTTACTGGCTCATGCCATATGTACAGGCCAAAGCTGTCACTGGCTCATGCCATCCTTGTGTCACTCAAGGGTTAGTAGCCTAGATGGTCAGAAGAGGTCCAGTCCAGGTTGAGCCCTAGAATTGCCTCTCTAACCATCACAGAACATTCTCTGCCTTTTGTAATATATCATCATTGGATCCCAGAAGCCTTCTCCTTCCTTAAAGACAAGTCTTTCCCATTATAGCTCAGAAAAATTCTGCTAAGGAGCAGTCTTGAAACAATTTCCATACCCTCAAACAAGCCTTTCACATCCCTACCAGGCTGATCAATCAGTTATTCTTACATATTTTGGCAATAATCAACATATCACACTTTAGTCACAAAACCTGAATTAAGGAACAGGAGTGCTGGATTGAGTAGCTCCACAGTAAATATAAATCAGGGCTATTATCGTCTCCTGTACCTGGTCCATCTGAAAGACTAAGACAACTCAGACAGAAATCTCTTCAGTGTAACTTTCAAGAGAATTCCAGAATCATTTGTGATTTTCCCAACACCATATACACTAATTTTAGAAATTATCCCTAGATCAAGGATCCAATTATAAGAGTAGAACATCTATCTATTCTTTTTCACCTCACTATCGGTTCTCTTTCATCTCTCCTCTCTCCTTCTTCCTCTCTCTTTTTCCCTCAAACCCTCTGCTTAAAAGCAGAACACAACTTCCATTTACCCATAAGGAATCTGCATATTCAGGACATTCAAGTCTCTCTTTCTTCCCTCTTCACTTTCTCTGATTCTCTGTAATCATCACAAAAATAAACATACCATTTGGTATCCCTTCAAATGCTAATCAATAACTCCCAAGAATTGAGACACTGCACCTTTAGCATAGTGCTCATCAATAATAAGATTCAGTTCATAGTACAAATTGGTAAACTGAGGTAACCACTGAGGAGTGAACAAAACCTATGGTACACTCAGATTTACAATGAGCTTTTGCTTACATTCAAACAATACTTAAAATACATGTTTTAGCAACAATTTATGTAAAAATCATATTTAAAGGAATATCACAAAGCATGTATAGTATTACAGGGTCTATTTCCAATTACAAGATTTGAAACCTTTTAAGCACTGCAAACCTTAAAGCAAGCCTTTTGACAAGCAGGCTGCTTATCTATTTTCAAGACCAGGAAGTCAAATATAATAATAAAGTTAGTCAACTTTAATACACTGAGATAAAAAAACATTTATGATCATTTTAAACCCGAAAAAAAAAACATTTTTGATCAATTTAAACCTTTAAACCTATTATATTTTTAAACCTCTTATGATGGAAGGATAGATAAGGATGGAAAACAGTCTTCTTGAGATTAACATGGGCATTGTGCAGAGATGGCAGGAACCCTGCACCCCCCAACCCAGGCAGGCCATGGACAGGGAAACTCCCTTCCCCTGTAACAAAAGAGATACACCTTCAACCACACCTTGATAGCCTAAGCCCTGAGGATCCCAGACAGATCCTCCACTCATCAAATGCCCAAGTGCAAGGAGTCAAGTCCACACTTTTGAAAAGGGGGCATGGGGGGCAACCTCTCACAGTTGCTTCACTGGTGCTGCCATGCCATGCCACAGAGGACAACCCCTCAGGGCTGCTCCACCCATGCTATCCCTCTGGCCACTGATCCCATCTTAGCAATAAATCTTTCTCACTTCTAAGCTAAGCCTGGAGACCTCTCATTCCAGAGAAGGGCCTCCCTGCCACCCCCAACCCAGGGGCTCACCATTTGCATCTCTATAACAACTATACTGCTAAAAAAAAACAACAAAAAACCCTGTTTTACAAGATATCCATGACTTTTCCACCAACTTTTACTTGCTTGAACATCTCCTTAAACCCTCTTAAGTATACAATTAAAATATACTCATCTTTAAACTCTTTAAGATCTTACTTATGTACTATGTTGCTATATCAGTTCCTAAGTATCAAAGTGGAACAATTAAAAGTATTTCTCTCTTTCCTTCCTGTTTGTTTGTGAGCAATTTACCCTAAGGCTGACTGGCTTGATTTAGGTTGTTATGACTTAAATCTTGTCTCTTATCTCTCTTTAACAAGTGAGATCACCACAATTTAAAATTTTGCATGTATCAAAGCTTTCATAATAAAGTATTCTCTATAAAATTTAGTTTGAACTCCACAACTTCTAAATAATTTCAAGTCCTTTAGTAATCTTTCAGTATGTAAACAACTGAATTGCAAAGCATTTACTCTTATTCCTTTCAAACCTCTGTTTAAAACAGGATAGAACCTCCAGTTTAGTTTCTTTTTACCTCAAAGCATTGTTACATAACTGATTTAATTTCATTGATATTACTCTGATTTACCTTTTGTTGTATCTATTTTGCACCAGAATTTACACCTATTATTTCTTTACTCTTATTTCCTCCGGCTTCTCCTTCTTTACCATTATTACAAAAAGAGGAAAGGTACTATATTTAATTGCATGTAATCCTTATGTCAAACCCTATTAGATCCTGGGCTGGTCAAATTTCCCTTGTTAATTTCATAGAGTTTGCACATCATATATTCTTAACCTATTCAGGTGGAAAACTTAATTCTCTTTATAATCTAAATGCATACATATTTTGTATTCATTAAACATTATTTTCTAGCAATTTGAGTCTGAATATATGTTAATCTCTAGATCACAGATTCCTTCTTATACATTGTACACATTTAAAAAAACAAAAAACAACAACAACAACAACAACAACAAAAACCCTTACCTTCTGTTTTGGAGTCAGTACTGTGTGTATTGGCTCTCAGGCAGAAGAGTGGTAAGGGTAGGCAATGGGGGTAAAATGACTTGCCCAGGGTCACACAGCTGGGAGGTGTCTGACGCCAGATTTGAACCCAGGACCTCTTGTCTCTAGGTCTGGCTCTCAATCCACTGAGCTACCCAGCTGCCCCCTGTACACATTTTTAAAAACAATTGTTATATTGAATCTCTGTGAGCTTGACGTTCATTCAATGATTGACAGATAAGTCAGTTGGATAGAATATTCCCAGGGAGGCATGAGAAAGGCAGGAGGGGGCAGTTGAGAACCCTGGGAGAAGTTCTGGGTCTTTGACCTGTGCTGAGGCTAGAGATCAGTGGATCCTGGTCTTGGAGTGAGAGGGTGCAAACATCTCTCTGGAAGCTCTTCCTGTACTTGATATACCGTTATCAACCTGTACTTGACCACCACCTCGGTGTCTACTGTCCCTAGATATTTAGAGTTTCATCATCTAGTTATCTAGGCTTCCCAGGGCCTGGGAGGGATCCGGGAAGTGGGCAGGAAATGAAGAAGAGGGTGGAAAGGGTGGATATATCTCAACTGTTAAGGCTAAGATCTACAGAAGAAGAAGCTGAAGATTTCCCAGCAATTTACCTACTCTGGTTTAGCCCTGGCCAGGCTGAACCAGAGGGAAGCTAACGTTGTTCTTCATTTGCCTGCAGTTAGGGTTTAATAGTAATAATTTTAATAGGGTTCCCAGTACCTCAGTCCTTTACCCTTATCCTTCTTGTTTAATATATAAAGTTTAAAGTACCTTCCTAAATCAGTTTCAAAGCTTGTTTTGGGAAGGGAGACAACGAAGTCAGAATATTGTCATTATCCTAGCTGAAGAGCCCAAATCAATATATTAAGTAACCCCAGGTGGGTCCTGAAGGGATAAACCTCTTTGACTTGAAGGATCCTGCCTGGGCAACTGTTATAAAGGAGAAGTGTCATCTTGTCCTCTCTGTACATCATTTCTACCACCTCAAATAGATACAAGTGACCTCCCTTAATATAACACAATTCATACAACTCTTAGTCAAAACAACACTGTTTAGAAATTTCATCCTTTGCAAAATACTCAATCCTTAGTACGTGTATTATTAAAACCCATGCATAGATTAACCATTTAAAAAACAAAAACTTCTTGGGTGTCATATGATTACTTGTTGCTAGTTCTAACAGCACATACATTAAAAGAACATCTCATTTGAAAAATCCCAAGTTTAAATTCTAGAATAAGTTCTCAATAATAACATTACAACTTTATCTGAATGACTTTTACATTTACAAAGTAGAAACCAAGACTTAACAAACTTCTAACCATGATTTTTTGTGCTCAACAAAATCCGGTTAATATTTCACATTTAACTGACAAACAGTTACCACAATAAATAAAATTACATTGTACCATATCAAAAATCATTAGCAATCCTCAACCCTTAAATTCAAATCTTAAGTGAAAAATGCTTCTAATTGTGGAGCAAAACTTCCCTTTTCTGCTCTGAATTTTTCTCTTTTTTGCACCTTTTGGTGCCTATCCAAAGGAAGAAAGAGGAAAAAACTCATTGAACAGATACTTGCTTTGTCCTCTGCTGAGGATTTTTGACTGTGGGAAGCTCAATCTTCAAACTCCCCCCTTTTCTTTCTTTCTTTTTTTGTAATATCCAATTTAAGAATACATAGAGACAAGACTGTGACAAAGACAACAGTAAACAGAAACATAGAACTTTGTGACAAGCATGCTTTAAAGGGAAAAATCAGTGCTTTAAGATCCATGATTAAAAAGGAATATTTGCAGTGACAAAATTGCTATCTGCTCCCAGTGGGAGATTCGAGGTGAGCTGGTCATAAGGTTGCCCAGATTTCTTAAGAAAAGAATTTTTAAATCCCCTTCCTATTCAGATTTTAAGTCTTCTGCCAAAGCAGGCACAGCCTCTCCAGTACTTAGGTCTGGGAGGTTTGAAATGTAGATGGAGAGATTGCAGAACAGCCACCGTGAAAGAAATTCCCCTTTGTGAAGAAGCATCTGACACTCTTTCCCCTTCCTTTGTTTAATTTTATAGCTAGACACACAAAAACAACAGACTCAACAGAAATCTACAGGACATACTCTCTCACACATTCATACACCTTGGAACCCAAAGAAGTCACTGAAATAGAGTGACATGGCCGGGTCCCTGCCTGGATTTCTCCCTTTTTCTCCCAGTGCATCCACTGGTGCTCAACTTACTGGGGGCCTCTAACCCACCAAGCTGGGGTTCCCAACCCCATCAGGTACCTTTTGGGGGAAACTCCAACTCACCGATCCAGGACCTCCAACCCCAGAAAGTTCCTCTTTAAATCTTAGGGCCTCTATCCCCGGGCAGGGGCCTCCAACCCCTGCAAGTTTCTTTTTCAATCTCGGGGACTCTATCCCCGGGCAAAGCTTATAGTGGGAATTCCAGCCCCACAAGGTACCTTTTAAATTTCTGGCCAGTCAAGTTGTAGGTCTCCCCCCCGTTGAGACACCCGTGCCTGGCAGAGCTCCTCTCTCTTCCTTCAAAGGGAACGTGCTTGGAGAGCTTGTTAGGGTTTTTGGTTTGGCAATAGGCTTTTCCCGTGTAAACCCTGGGACCAGCCACTTAGCCTTACCCCACGAACCTACAAGACCCTCCGGCAGAGCTCCCCTCTCCCTTCAGCTTTATCAGGAACGTTTTTAGAGGGTCTGTCTGTGTTCTGGCTCAGCATAGGGCAAGCCAGCCACTGAGCCTTACACCACGAATCTCCAAGACCTCTTCCCTCATCCCTGGCACAAGCCGTGGATTGGAGCCTACCAGACCCAAGCAGCCTCGGCAGCAAGGATCCTATGGGAATTCCCAATTGGTCCCACTGCTGGTCAGAACTCAATTATTTTTGTGGGATCCCGGATGAGCCCCCATATGTTATGCCCGGAGAAGTATCCCAATAAATGAGTCTTGAGCCAACAATGCAATATGCAAAGGAAATTTATTGTCTAGCTCAAGCTAGGGTCTCTCACAAAAAGTTGGTGAGGGACCCAGGGCTGTGCCTGGGCTTGAGTTTTTATGGAGTAGTAGTCAGAAGGGTAGAGGAATGTCTTTAGGTTGGGAAATCCTGCAGATAAGGGGAATGTCCTAAGGTATTCTTGTAGATAAGGGGAATATCTGCAGGGAGGAGATCCTGGGGAGAAGGGGAAGGTCTTCAAGGTAGATAAGGTCAGTCCCTGGAGACTGGAGGTCTGCAAGGTTTGGGATTCCAGAGGATAATTCTATTCCACCATAATGTCATATAAGGGTCAGGTCCATAATGTCATACAGGGGTCAGGATTTTTAATTCAGACTCTTTCTAGGTTCCACATAATATGTAACTTTTCACTGCATATTTAAGTTCTGTTCCTGGTTTTAGAAGTCACTATCCCAAGTTTCTTCTTCTGGGACTCAAGAGTTTTGCTTCCAGTTTATGAAACCTTGTGGCTTGAACTAGTTTGTGAGACCTCACTGTAAACTTGCACTGCTGAAGGGTTCCTCTACTAGCAAGGTCTTGCTATTTACATAGTTATGAACCTCACTTCTGGCTTGCACCAGTTGGGAATCCTAGGTGGTCACTTATTCATTGGTGGTAGGGGCAGGGAGGCTCAACTGCTAATTTGCACCAATGCAGGACCTCAGTGCTGGCACAGTAAGGTGTTTCACTGATGGACTTCCTGGGGATAGGTCCTTGCTGTTGGCTCACTGGTAGCTTGGGCAGTCTTAGGACACTGCTACACTGGGATTGGAGCCTCACTGTTGCTTTGCCTTAGATGTGAAGTCTCCCTGCTGGTTTGCCCTGGGAGTGGTGCCTAATGTTGACCTGCAAAACCTGAAACATTGTTAGTGGTCTGAAATAAGGGCAGGGCACTGTTGTATGCCAATGTCCAGTGGAGGTCTCATTGTTAACCTCCATTCTGTCCAGCCTACTCTTGGCAAGACTTCTTTGCCAAAGGGGTGTGACTGGGTCCTTCCCCAACTTGGATGCTGCCTGCTCTAACTCAGGATGCCTGCTCCTGACTGAAATTCTCTTCTATCCCAGGGAGACAAAACTTCTCCAACCAATTCTCTGAGCTCTTCTGGATAGAAAAACTGCTTTGTTGCTCTAAAATTCAGAAAGAATCTTTGTTTTAAAGTGGTTTAGAAGAGAATTTGGTAAAGATCAGGCAAGTTTCCTCTTCACTCTGCCATCTTGGCATAAAAAAATCTCCAACGTTTTTTTTTTTTTTTAATTAACACACTCATCATTTCTTATAGAGCAATAATAATCTATCACTACCGTATACCACAATTTGTTTAGCAATTCCCCAATTGATCGATGCCCTCTTTTAAAAATTATGCATTAAGACAGTTTTTATACTCACCTCTTTCATCCTCATCAAGAAGTTTCTCAATTTTTCTTCACTTTTTTGCCATCAAAATATTACCATATACATATCCGAGATTGTTGATATTTTTCTCATTAAATTTAATTGCACCTTTTGATTTATCAATCCTCACATATGTATGATATATTCTGCATTTAGAAATATTATCTCATAACACTCCTAAGAGGTAGGTACTATTATTATTATCCTCATTTTACACTTGTGTAAGCTGAAGCAGATGAGGGTAAATGATTCCTTACCTAGTAAGTTTCTGGATCTAGATTTGTATTTAGGTCTTTTGGAGAGGGACTACAGTTGCTGCTAAAGAACAAATGAAGTTGAAACGAGGAACAATATGGATACAGAAATAGAAAATTCACCACTTTGAATGATGAACCACACCCATTGATAAGTGATTGTCAAGTTCATCATGGATCAATTTGGAATTGAAAAATCAGTCTAACCCAAAAGCTACTCTCATCAAGGAAACTTTAATAACAATTCTTAAGGCACAAGACACCAAAATTTATAACTTTGTATTATCACAAAAATATGGGTTTTCCTCATTCATGTACTTTCTTGGCATGTTGCTGTAAATATGTGTCTATTCTCCCCCACAAATATCAAATGAACTGAAAATGTGACAAATTGTATCCATAGGTATAGTATATAATTTATGAATTTTTAATTTCCTTTATTATTGGTTTCTACATTTTTACAATTTATTTTTATCCTATTGCTAGAGCTATGCTTAAGATCTAAATAGTGTTTTTCACTCATTGTGAGTCTCTAGTTATTATTATTACTACTAGTAATAATAGCAGCAGATTGCTGTGAAGTCCAGAGTTAAGGTGATGAAAAGAGTTTCTGCACTTTTCTACAAGAGGGTTTCACCTAGGGATCTGCAAATATGATGATGTGAACATTCTTTGGGAACATTAAAGTGACAAGATGAGAGCAGGTTGAAATAAGGAAGACAGCTCAGATAGCAAGAAGGTATCTACTTATCCTGCCTGAAAGACATGAGATAGAGAAGTACAAAGTGAATTGGGGTTGGATAACCCCCACATATTACAAGGAAAACTCAGAAACACACTTTAAATAGCTGGCAATTATAACAATAATGTTAAGTTTACTTTCCAAACCACTGTTGGTATTCTTTTTCTGACCAAAGAATAATGATTTATGATTTCTTGAATTATCATAAATGATCATTTCTTCTTGAAAGGCCAGAGAAAATAACAACACAACTAATTCTAACCAGTAAAGGCAATTGTGGTTGCTAAGGTGGTAATTATGGGAAGCTTGAAATTAATTGAGCAATATACAACAGAATTTACAGTCAATAAATTCTAAAATTTTACAGCAAATTTCAAAAGAATCAAGAAAGGGAGTGTTGAATCCAAAAGTCTAATCCTTTGAAGTGAGTTCACATGGGATAGAAAATTCTCAAGAATAAAATTTTAAAGATGATAACAAGAGAAGTAAAGGAAACTTTTTTTCTGAAAAGACAGAACACTTTAACCAAGTCACTTTTTTTGACTCATACATAGAATATTTAGGAAAGAGAAGATAATTGAGGATAAATGCAAAAATATGTAAATTCTTTAAAAAAAACCACCAAGGCATATCACTAAGCTTAGAATGAGCTGAACCAGTCAATTAAGCCTAAAACAATGAAGAAAATAACAATTACCACAACAACCTTTCCTCTTGTTTGTTTTGATTTGGTTTTGTTTTTGTTAGCTATGGGTTAATGGAAGAATCAAAGAGATAGGATATTGCTTGGACCAGATGGGATGATGACACACTACATTAAAAAATCTGAATCAGTTTACTAATTTTGCTTCTATTTTCTCTTCCAAAGATAAAATAAAAATATTCTGCAAAGAATGGAAATCCAAGATAAATGAAAAATAAACCAAAAATTTAATTTCCCTCAATAAATTAAAGGTACAAGGTTTCTGATGAATTTTAATCTCAAGTACTAAAAGACCTACTAGATGCTTTTGTTTGTTTGGTTTGGGTTGGTTTGGTTTTTGCTGGGACACACTTGATAATCTTTAAAATTTCTTAGAAAATTATGGTAGTGTCCTTGGCAAGAAAGAAAGATAGCCAAATTTGCACAAAAAAGAAGAAAAAGTTTGTACTACATATCAATGAGTTTAAGCTCTATTTTTAGTAGCATGAGTCTCAAGTTACTAGAGGATTAATTTATGAGCATTTAGAAATGGAAACGGTGATCATGAAAAACCATCATTGCTTCCTCAATTATAGTTCTTGACACATTAATTTCATTTTAAATATTAATTTATATTAAAGTCCTTGATTTAGAAAAATATGCATAAATTTTGTTTGGAGAAACCAAAGAACTACATTTATACACAATATAGAGTGATATGGACTAAATTATATTAAATTTAGGTGAATTTGGAACTGGTGGAATGGCCCCAAAGAGACCGTTATTTTATATGTGAGGAAATTTCACATTGGGGATATGAAGCGATTTGGGTTGATGGTTTTAATGGAACGATTCAGAGATTTTTCCTCTGCTCTGTTCTGTTCAAACTTCTAAACATGTTTAGAACTAACTATTAAAAGTTAGGCTAACTCAAAGGCCCATTGTTCCCAGACCTAATTGTTAATCAGCGTTGGGGAGGCACCACCCAGTCTTCAGCTTTGTATTAATATACACCCTTACCTGTTTGGAACTGGCAAATTGCAATGTACTAGTTATCTTGGCTAGGAACTGGGATGCAATGGCCCAGTCTTTTGCTGACCTGATCTTTTTAAATTGTCTTTATCTCATTACAAAATTTATTAATAGAATCTGGCTACATCTTGGTTCATTTGCTAATCTCTAGTGATCAGCCAATCAACATGTTGCTACATTGGCAAGCAAAATTTTAATAGACTGTTTAGTTCTTTTTGTCTTGAGTTTTGCCTTGTTAGTCAGAGAGAAAGTCCTAATAAAGAATTTTCTTTCAACATAACCATGTCACTCCTTACCCAATAAACTATAATGATCTTCTGCCAATTCTTGGATCACTTATACACTCTTCATTTATGCTGTAAGTTCTTTATAATGTGTCCCAAATTCCCTTTTCAGATTTAACATATATTTGAAACATGCTATAATTGAGTCAAACTCTTAAAAATGTTTCTCATGTATAACACTTCATTTATCATCTCTTTGCTTTTGCTCTGAAAGTCTCCTCCATGCTTGGAAACTTCTTCCTCATCTCTACTCTTAGAAGTCTTACCTGATCCCCTAAGATGCCTGCCTCTGAAAATTATCTACTATTAATTCTGTGAGAGCCAGAGTAGATAGAGATAATGACCTAGTAGAAAAAAGAAAATGCCCATGTACTTCTACATTCAGATATGTGTATACATGTGTTTACACACAGACTATATATATATATATATATACACCCATATACATATATGTGTACATTCACTCATTCATTTATTTCTTGGTTTTCTTCCTCTGACTTTAGTATGTAAGCTCTTCCTGGGCAAAAATTGTAACCCTTTTATTTTCAAATCTCCAAAATTTAGCCCAGTGATTATATTGAAGATACTTACATGTCTGTTGATTGATATTGATCATTGATTGATTATCAATTGATTGATTATCAGTAACTTAGATGATACAATAGAAGACATAGCTCACATACTTTTAGATAACAAAATTGGGATGTAAAATATTTAAATCTAAAAATAGCTTGACAAATTACAAGTATGTGATAGATCTAAAAAAAATTAGTAGTAGATATATCTTTAGTCAGTTGCACAAGTAAATACTAAAGGACAGACAACATTCATGTGAGAAAAGAAAAAACTGGGGTTTTTAGTGAATTTTGGTCTAATTGAGTCAAAAGTATATTTTGGCAGTCAAAGAAAAGCTAATATGATAAAAAAGACTCATGAGAGCCAGGATATGTAAAACAGAATATTCTGGGCCAGTTTTGACAGACCAGACAAGTGATTCACACTCAGTACTGGAGTGAAAGGAGACTCCCTACCATGCAACATTTAAAAAATACTTATCTTCTGTCTTAGAATTAATTCTAAGTATCAGTTCCAGATCAGAAGAATAGCATGGGCTAGGGACCTGGGGTTAAATGACTTTCCCAGGCTCACATGGCTAGAAGTCCACTGAGCCACTTAGCTGTCCTAAACCTTTTAACACTTAATACATTGTTCATTTAATAATATTTGGGGGGGCAGCTGGGTAGCTCAGTGGAGTGAGAGTCAGGCCTAGAGACAGGAGGTCCTAGGTTCAAACCCGGCCTCAGCCACTTCCCAGCTGTGTGACCCTGGGCAAGTCACTTGACCCCCATTGCCCACCCTTACCACTCTTCCACCTATGAGACAATACACCGAAGTACAAGGGTTTAAAAAAAATAATATTTGGAAAGGTTATTCAGCAGGGTTTAGCTCTTCTCTCTCTCTCTCTCTTTATTTATCACTTATTTATTTATTAGTTATTCTCTCTATCTTCATTTACCAGTCATGACCTTTGCATGGCTGAAGAATTTCTGAGACCTCGTGTACTGGAGATTTTGTACTTAATGACCAAAGAACTATATCAGTCATTTGAAAGTTAGTTCTCCCAACCAATTATACCTAAATAATGTCATTAGACACAAATACTAGTATTCATAGTTAGTTCATTAATACCTCCTCTCCTTTGGGTCCCACTTGATTAGAGATCAGGGCAGGGAACTGCTCTCAGAATCATCATTTGAGGCCAGCCATCTCTTTATTTCCCATCTGAATGCATGAATGTGCTTCCTTGGTCTTCAGACATTATGTCTCTTTTCCTAGAATCTTCTCCACTTCCCTGTTTTGAGCTTCCTTTTAAGGGTTTTTTTTCCCCTCATTGAATTGAAAGCTCTTGGAAGATAGGTACTTTTTTCTTTTCATATTTATATTCTCAGAACTTAGCACAGTGACTAGTATGATCTTGATAAACAATTATTGACTGAGTCACTGACCTTGTAGGGAAAAACTTGCCCATGGCAGGGACAGAAGCATATGTTTTTTTTTCATAACACTTGAGCCATAAGAGTCTCGCTGTGTTATTTTCAATCCTAATCAAATTTTGACTTCTTATTTGCAATGAGATTCAGAAATCTAGATTTAAATAATGGCTCTGTTAGTGACCCATATATATTCACAAAAAAGTTCAAGACAGATTGTGATATAGTGATGCACCGAAATAATAAAACAAGCTAATCCTGGAAAGGGAAATCACAAACTTTCTCAGCTAATCTATATTTGACTAAATTTTTTCTCTACAGTATCCCCATTCTAAATGTTAGGAAAACCAGAGAAAAGTAAAAGTGCATCTAGAAGAGAGTAATCATGACTATGTGATGAAAACAAAATATATAAAGTTTGAATGAAGCAAATATGAATAATCAGAACAGCAAAGGCAAGACTTCAATTATTTATTGTCTTGTTCAACAAAGGGTTAAATTTTCTTAATATGAAAGCCAAATTTACAAATAGATAAAAATTTCAGAGTGTTAAATTTAAGCATAATTTAAGAGGAATCTTTCACACCTTAGGGCCTAGTCTTTTCAGTGGAGTTCTTTAAGAAGAGTTTCTGCATCTGTTGAGCATAATTTTTGGTAAAATATATATCAGATTAGAAAATTTATGAGTTCACTTCAGAAATTTAGCTCGCTTCATTATTTTAGTGCATTACCATATTGTAACATCAAATATCACACATTAGCATCTGTGTCTTGTACTTGTCCTGATTATATGTCACATGGCGGGGAGACATGATTTGAATCAAGGTCTTCTAGTTCTTTTTCCACTTTTATTTTCTCTAAAGTACATTACCTCCCTATGCTTTCATTTCTCGAATGAGTCCATTTCAGCAAATAAAGAAAATGAGTCACTGAGAAATCTAGTGGCTTTGCAATCAAAGAACTTCAATAGAGTAGGGTATACATGTTCATTAGAATTTAGCTTCTGATTCAGGCACTGAATCACCAGATGAAGGCAGCCTACATTTTCTATTCATGTTTAATAAAGTATTAAAATTAAGTGATTCAGATTTAAAGAAAAATAAATTTGCTAGGAGACAATTCTATCATAAGTTTAAATTCACATATATATATATATTCATATAAATTATGATAATTTGTTTATGGGCACTATTCTATAGGATGAGCTTTATAAGGATTTTTATAAAAATTAAACATTATGCTTTGAAAAGTCAACTAGGTGCTGTAGCTGAATATATAATTATAAATGTTTATATGTGCAAAGGAAATCAGGAATATGTGAAAGGGGAAACTTAATTTAGTAGACAAATATGCTTTTAAAATGCTTCCTATAAATACAAACAAAATGCTAAAACTAGCAAATATTGGTTTACATAAGACTTAGAATAGCCCTAAAAGATTTCTCCAGAATACTCTATTGATGTTCACTCCCATTATGTCACAAGATTGTGACATTCATATAAATCAAATCTATTGAAACAGTATGGATAGATGACATAAACATTGTTCAAGGTCTTTCCTAAAACAGTATTGAAAAAAATCTAATAAAGGTCTGTTTGTCATACATATCTTTCCAGTTATTGTTTTTCTTCTATTTCATTGTCATTTTCCTTTGTAATTCCCTTTCTTTTTCATTCAGCCATCCCATTTTATGTCTGAAGAAATGAAGGTCTTTTTTTAGACTTAACATTTTCATATTTTCCATTTTATATGTTGATAATATTTTAATAATCATTTTCTGACATTTTGTGATCCACATTTTCTCCCTTCAATCCAACCAACACCTCTCCCCAAGAAGGTAGGTAAAATGTTTTACATGTTATCATATAATATATATCTCTATGTTTATCATGTTGTGAAAGAAGGCATATATCACACTAGTGAAAATTTCATGAAGGAAATACAGTGAAAAATGATATGTTTCTATCTGCATTCAGACTCTTGTCAGTTCCTTCTGTGGCTGAGATAGCCTTTTTTGTCATGAGATCCTTGGAGTTGTCTTGGATCCTTGCATTGTGGATAATTAAAGTTATTCACACTTGATCATTTTACATTATTGCTGTAAAACTGAGATTCTGTTAAAAGAAAAATAAAAAAGAGAAAATCTTAAGTTATTTCCCTTAAAATAACAAGCTACATGATTCCAGGTCCTTTTTCATTTTTTCTTTATTTTCTCTTTGCCTAGCATAGTCAGCACTTTAATAGATGTTTGTTGTTGAGTAATTGAATAAAAAAATAAATTGCATCTCATAAATGACTAAGTTGTGTTTTAGGAATAAAAGTCTATTGATTGTGTGAATTTTTTTATTAGATAAGAAGCTTGACCATTCAACTTACAAGGCAAGTGACAATCAGGCCATGGAAACAAATGGTAATGAAAAGGAAAATGTGGAAATGTAGGACATTGCAGTGATAGAATTCTCTTCTTCAGGAAGTAGAGGTAGATCATTGTAATAGAAAAAAAAGAGACAGTTGAGGTTTGCAAAGATATTCATGCAATGCAGCATAAAGTTACTGTTATGCAAAAAATGGAGGGAAGGCGTCCTTCCTGCCTCTGGGCAGGACAAGTAATAGAGGAAACTGTAGACTGAATTGGTAATATAGAGAGAATAAAGTGGGAGGTCTCAAGGTAGATTGTTTATCCCCTCTAAGATTGCCTCAGCAAATTGTGCTATTTGTGCTTACCTTAAAGCAAAAGAAGGGAATTTTTGATGAGTGTATCACATTCACTTCCCATTGTTTATTTTTATCAAATTCAGAAACATTGTCTCTACTGTAATGTCACAATATATTTAAAAGGTCATTCATCCTTTAAATATTGCTAGAGTCACAACCTTAAAGTGCTATGTAGATGATAGCTATTATTATTAGTATTACTAATAATAATTATAGTCATCAAAATTACAGTTGTACAGAAAATGGACCATAAATTAGGGCACAGACAAATTGCAAATAAGAGGGAAAAAACAGAAATACTAAATAACTATATTTCAATTTGAAATAATATAAATTCAGAGAACACAAGCAGAACACCCAAATGGTAACACTCAATAATGAATTTATTAAGAGAGATAATAATATAATTTTAATAATGAATAAGTCAAAGAACAAAGGATAAATATATTTAATTACTAAAAGAAATTATGGTTGGATAACAAAAAATCTGTGATGCAGCTAAAGAAATCCCGAGATAAAAAAATTAAATCCTTTTAAAAAATTAAAGAAAGTAAGAGAATTAATGAACTGAAATACACATTTAAAAAGATTAGATACCAAATAAAATCAAAATGAGCACAAAAAAGGAAATCTTAAAATGGAAATAAATAGGTAAGCTAAAAAATAAAAGGTTATGATAAAACAAAAAGCAGCTTCATTTGTGATATTAAAAAATATTGATGAACATATTTCCTAACTGATGAAATAGGAAGGGGAAAATCAATTAATATTTTTAATGAAAAGGTGAAATCATAACAAATATAGAATAAATGAAAAACAATGATCATATTTTTCATGGATATATGTCAATAAATCTGAGTATTAAAAAGAAATGGCATATACCATTAAAAAGTATAAAATGTCTAAATTAATATGACACTAAGCAAAATCTTAAGCCAATTTCATGAAAGAAAATTGAAGTATCTGTAAATCGACTAGTTAGAGTGGTTGTGGAATTCCAGTATAGATGTATTTACATATGAATTCTATTAAGCTTTTGAAAGAAAATCAATACCTATATTACACAAATTATAATAAATAACTAAGAAATCAGTACCCTAACAAAATATATAGTACTAATGCCTAAAGCTGGGAAGTATAAAGCAAATTAAAAGAACTATAGGTCTGGAAAGTTAGTGAATATCAATATAAAAATTTAAATAAAATTCCAGTGAAAAATATAAAGAGATTGTCCTTCTCCAAGCTATGGCAAATAATTCTACATTCATAAGTATTCTATCCCATCTTCTTTAGCATATTGACCCTTCTATCCAGTTGACTCTTATAATTTTTACTCTCTCCATGTTAACCAGCTATCTTTCTGCAACCTATATCACTTTTATGTCTCCTTTATTGTTTGAAAGAAATAACAACCTCACTCAAATTGTCTATTCCTGCTATGATCCTATATCTCTCAATCCTTTCATACCTAAATCGATTGAGAAAGCCACCCACAATTAAGTGTCTCCATTTCCTCTCCTCCCACTCTCTTCTAAAGTCTCTTCAGTTTGGCTCCTGACCTCATCATTCAACTGAAACTACTCTCTCCAAAGATAGTAATGATCTCTTTGTTGCTAAATCTAACAGCATTTTCAATCCTCATCCTTCCTGACCTCTTGAAGCCTGTGACACTGTCAATTGCCCATTTCTACTTGACATTCTCTTCTTCCCAAGTTTTTGTGAAACTGTTCTTTCTAGTTTTTCTTCTAAAGCTCTCTGGCACTTCCTTAGTCTCCTTCCTATTATCCAGAAAATGGCCTCTAGTTGTGCATATCCCCCAAGGCTCAGACCTTTTCTCTTTTCTGTACTGTTTCATTTGATAATTTAATCAGATTATATTAATCTAATTATTAAAACTATTGAAAAGAAAAACATATTTATAATTTACTGTCTCTCAGATCTACTTATTTACCCATAATCTCTCTTCTGACTTGATGTGTCCCTCAGCAAAAGCCTGTGGAACATCAGTTAGAAATGAATCTCATCCCATAGACATATTAAATTTGATATATTTAAAGCTGAATTATTTTCTCCTAATTTGTTCCCCTCTTCAAAACTTCCCTATTTGTTTCAAGAGCATGGCCATGCTCCTTTTCATGTAGACTCTCAACCCAAGAATCATCCTTGATTGCATATTCTCACTCTTACTCCATTTATTTACTCTTCATCTGGAGAGAAAGTCTTGTAATAGCTCTAATTTATGCCCAATTCTCTACTTAGACATTGGCACCACCCTGCTGAAAACCATAATCACTGCACATCTAGACTACTACTATAACATTTTCATTCACCTCCCTTCAACAAATCTCTCTCCAGTACATTCTATTGTCCACTCAGTTGCCAAAGCAAATATTTTAAAGCATATATCTGACAATGTTGCTTCCCTTCTCAACAAACACCAAAGGCTCAGAATATCAAGATCAAATATAATATTAAAATCCATGACTCTATCCACTGTAATATAGCTTTTTTGCATTTTATTCCCTTTTATATTTCATATGGTTCAATGACATTGGCCTCTTTGTTATTCCTCAAAAAAGATATTTTATTTCCCAACTCAGTAATTTCCCCCTTTATTTATTAATTTATTATCTCATAAATCAGTCATTTGATTGTTTTTAAATTTATTTCTTTAAAATTTTTATTTTCAGTTCCAAATTCTCTTCCTCTTTCTTGCATTTTCCACTCCTACTGAGAAGACAAGAAATATAATACCTAATAAACACATGATATCAAGCAAAATATATTTCCACATTGGTCATATTGCACAGAATAGCAAGAAAAATAAAGAAAATGTAAAAAAAAGTCACAGTCTATACACATACAAGAAAATAAAATTGTAAAGGGATTGACTTAAAGTCCAACACTTGTTTTGCAATTAAAATTACCTGCTCAGTTTCAAGTTGGAGAATTTTAATCAGCAAAATTCAGTATTTATGAATGTTGTGTATCAGAGCAGCCACAAAAATGGATGCCATCATAGACTGAATGAATTTCAACAAGATGATTATCTCTGCATTCTAACCCAGTCAGTCTGCATCTAGCACATTGTATCCAGTTCTTAATGTCACAGTTTTAGGAAGCTATTGGCAAATTGGAGCATGCCCAGATGAGGGAACTGATGATGCTCAGGGTATCAGAGACCTTGTTGTGGGAATGACATGTGAGAAGGAAAACTGGGTTTTTATATTGGAAAAGAGAATACTTAAGGAAGATATTATCCATTGCCATCTTCAAGTATTTTAAAGACTGAAACATAGAAGAGGAAAAAAATATTTTTTAAATCTCCTTGGCCCTAAAGAACAAATTTAAGATTAACAAGTGAAGGCTATATAAGAGGGATATAGGTTTGTTTTAAAAAATGAATAGCAGCAAAATATTAAAGTGTATGGAGTATTGGACTTGGTGTCAAAAAGATCTGAGTTTATATCCTTCTTCAAGTGAGTCTTAACTGTGTGACTTTGGGCAAGTCACTTAACCTCTGTTAGCTTCAGCTTCCATATACATAATATGAGAATAATAAGAGAACCTATCCTTCCCAGCTATTGTCTAGATCAGTGATACCCAAAGTGGCCACCACTGCCCCCTGGTGGGTGCTGCAGTGATCCAGGGGAGCGGTGATGGCCACAGCTACATTTATCTTTCCTATTAATTGCTATTAAAATTTAAAAAAATTAATTTCCAAGGGCCTAAGTAATATTTTTTTTCTGGAAAGGGGGCGGTAGTCCAAAAAAGTTTGGAAACCACTGGTCTAGATTAACTGAGACAATATAGGTAAAACACTTTAAAATATTAGTTATATATAATTTTAAATTGTAATAATAATAATAGCTAAATAATTGAAAATCATTGCTCTAAATACTTCAAAAATAGAATCAAGTTCTTAAATAGGATTATTGGAAGGCTTTAGACAGAAGCATGATTAAGCCATGGATAGAAGTGGGTGTGTATGATTCTTTCAAATTGTGAAAAATCTGGTTTTTTGGGCCACATTTTCTGGGAATCCAAAACAATCTTGACTAGTTGTCTAATTCATATCTAGTTTAGAAAAAAATTTGCATCTTATATAATATAATGTAAATTAACTTTAATAAAATTTTAGTTGAAACGCATTTTAGAATGCTGTCTTCCTTATATGCCTAAACATTGTTTTTTTCTCCTCTAAACATAGTCAACTCTAGAATATACTTATTACATATGGCCTCAGACACTTCCTAGCTATGTGCCCCTGGGCAAGTTACTTAATCCTAACTCCCTAGTCCTTATTGTTTTTCTGACTTCCACCCAATACCAATATCTAACACAAGAGGTAAGCATTTAAAAAATAAAATAAAGTGAAATTATATACATTTACATTTAAATCACTAATCAGATTTAAAAATACCTGGCCTAATATATGTATTTATATTTTATGTATATGTGTATGGATGGATATAGTTCAGATCTGGCCTCAGACAGTTGCCAGCTTTGTGATCCTGAGCAAATCACTTAATCCTGTTTGCCAGAAACATAAAACAATATAGTTTCCCATTAGATTTATTAGATCCTACCCATGAGAGGCACAAACAACAACTCTTCCACTTTCCCTAGGACCTTTCCTATGTAAAGGACACACAACAAGAGAAAGTCTGACTAAGTCCATTTTCCCTGCTCCTCCAAGGTAATTCCATTACTTTAGAGTAATCCATTATTCTTAGAACTGTTCCTCCAAATTGCCTCAACACAGATTTTTTTTTTCCTATTTGGATAGAGTTCAGTCCATTCCCCTGAATCTAATTTGTCAATCATCTCAGAGGCAGTCCTTCATACTTGAGATGTATGAAGAGCTCATTGTATCCTTACAAGTGCTAGGTTCCATGTATAACTCCATTGGAGATGCCCTTCTTACAAAGGTTCTCAACTTTTAATCCCAACATATTAGAAAACATCAAATTAATTAGATTTTCTTCACCAACTAAACATTTACTGACTCAGAAAGTCTGACTGAGATTCTTTGGAGGAAGGGGGCACATTGCTCCATAACCTTAATTATAGATAATCCCCCTGGGAAACTGGGAGACCCTAATGAAATTCCTGAGTGGCATTGGCTCAGAAAATTCAAAGGACAATATTTTTTATACACTCCAAATTCTTTGTTTGGAGTGACTGGCTGACCTGGAGTTTACATTGATTTCCAAATATACAAGTAGATAAATAAGCAAGAATCTTACAAAATCTTATAGATTGATACATTTATTAGTGCTAATTATGGCTTTTCCCAACCCAAAATGATTAGCAAAAATGCAATAAAAATTAAATAGTAGGGAATAATTGATGAGGAAAGGGAGAGGAAAAAAACAGCAAAAACAAACAACTAGCTACTAGAGGGGAAATCTAGACCCACATAAGCTTTCAGGAAACTTGGGGCTGTATGATAAGATCAAAGAAGGGACATTAAAAGCCATGGAGTCTAATGCTTGCTTTTTACAAATGAGTAATCTGGATTAAGGAAGTTAATTGACTTATCCATGATCACACAGGTACTAATCATCAGAAGCAAGATTTGAACCTACATCCACTGTACCCAGAGCCACTACTTTTACCACTGTGTCATCTTATCCTTCCATCAAGGCTTTAAGAACTGTGGGTGAGTGAAAATCAAATCCTTATACTCAAGAGAAAAACAAAATTATATTAGGTGCATATACCTTCAATGGGTAATTGCCACATATGGATCAACCCAAAGTATATTTCCAAACACAATTTCTCTAATAGATTTCAGCAAAATAAAGGGAAATTCATATGGAGGTCCAGATAAAACATATTTCCAGTTGGTTCCTGCCAGACTATTTCCTGTGTCCTCCTGAAAAGGTTCATTGAATCTATATCCAACAATCATCTATAGTCTCCTAAAGCATGGATTTGACTGAGAGATGCATCAATTTGATCAACATATCCTTCTCAGTCAATATTTTGTCACCATTTTAAACAGATAAAGATGCTTAATGACTTTTAAGAAATATAGGTCTGAAGTTATATTTTTATTGCTGGGAAGCTCTTCTAGGACCACAATTGAATTTACACTTAGCAACCAAATTAAATTAGCATTAAAATTTCAGTTCTATTCTTTGATATCAGTCTTCCTGTGACCCTGCTGAAATAGATTTGTATCTTCATAGCCTATGACTTGACATAACCTATCATTTAGGTTTCTCTGCTATTTTCCATTACTCCACTACTGTTACTTCTTAACATTGGAAGACTAAGGCTAGAGCAAACAAATATCTTTATTTTTTAACATCAAAGTAAACTTAGTATATATTTTTCATATTTTTGTTATTAAATAGCCTAAAATCCAACTTGATTTATTATTAAAGTCAGACCCAAAGATAATTAGCATTAGACAAAGGGGAATAGAGTCTATAGGGAATATTTATTTTTTCTCTTAAAAGAAAATAATTTGGAAGCTCTTAGTCATTTCCAGTGTTTCTTATATTAATGCAGTTCTGTCATTTTCCAGTCATGTCTGACTCTTTATGATCCCATTTAGGATTTTCTTTGCAAAGATACTAGAGTGGTTTGCTAATTTCATTTCCAGATCATTTTACAGATAAGGAACTGAAGCAAAGAAAGTTAAGTGACTTGCCCAGGGTTATACTGCTAGTAAATGTCTGAGGCCAGAATTGAACTCAGGAAGAAGAGTACAAGCTTGGCACTGAAAGAATTAGACAATATCTTTGTGTGAAAGAAATGAATACTTTTGAGGAATATTGGAAATGTTTCAGTATTGGTAATAGTAAAGTGCTGGATAGGAAATTTCTACCATTCACATATTAAGAAAGTCCAATATTAGTTGTCATCAGATCCACATATTCCCAGTTTTTGCTGATTTAGTAAAATAGGTTATATTTTTGCTGACCTGGAGAAAACAAACAAAAAACACAAAAGCACATCATTTCCCTTGTGTTTTTAACTGCCTTTCCAAAGGGACTCAAATAGAAGCTGGCATTTATATAGCATTATAAATTTTGCCAAAAATTTGACATAGATTACCTCAGTTTTAACCATGATCTTATAATGCAGGGACTGAAAGGAATTTTTATTTTAATTTTGCAGACATGAAAACTTGGAGAAATAAATTTCTTGGAGAAATTAAGTAATAAAGGTCAAGAGAAATTGCCTGAACCCAAGTCTTCCTGACTCTAAGAATGACTATCTACTACTGAAGATGACTCTCAAAGAGATTCACAAGTGGGAATCCACTTATAAAATAGGTTAACTTAGCTTTAAAGCTTAAGCTACTCCACACTTAAAGAAAGAATTATCAACCTGTCACTTGTCTCAACACTAAAAAAGGGGTTTTAAGTTGCAACTTTAAAGGTTGTGAAATTTAAAGTTACACATTAGAATTTAGTGTTGAAAGATCATCATTAATTAAAGATCCGTACTATGTTAAGTGCCATCAGGATAATAAAGACACACTTCTCTAAGTGTCAGAAATGGAAATGTCTCAGTCTTAGGGCCTTTATTGACCTATAATGTTCTATCCTTCTGCCAAGGAGCAGGACTTCCCAGGCAGAAAATGGAGAAAAGCTTGTTTTTCTCCCTCTTACATTCATCTTTTAAACTTGATTTTTCTTGAAATGAAAAGGGATGAAGGGGAGGACAATCATGTAAGCCATAGTTTAGCTACATGATTTTGGATAGCACAAGAAAATAGATGCTGTGTAGCCAGTTGCAAGACATATTCCCAACATCTTCCTCTACCTTACTGGGAAGAAAAGTGGGCTCATAGATAAATAACTCGGAGTTGTATATTGTTGAAACAGAAAGGTTGGGAGTATATTCCAGTAGATTTCCCTCCCTCTGATTCATTTCTCCCACTTATCTCATGGAAATCCGCAGAAGACAAATGAGAGACTGAAAAGAATAGGCTTAGTGATGTGAGTGGATATGAGCTTTTCCCCCTCTCTTGCCCCAATATTTGTTCAAAATAAGGTCACTTTAGATAAGCTTTTGTGGAAAAAAAATGTTTTGAAAGAAGATAAAAGTGTCTGTTCAGAAATGGAGGAAAAGGAGCCAAATCCAGACAAACAAATAGATATGTGACAGAAATAAGAATAAATGAAGAGATAAAAAGCAGTCAGGGGAAGGTGTGTTTTATTATAGCTAAAGAAGCATGTATTGAACAGAGAAGAAAGGTAGAAACAAAGAGAATGAGGAGGAATCATGAAATCAGTTCAAAAGCAATGGCAAAACGCAAATGAAGAACGAGGGAGACAAGTTGAAAGGGAAAATGTGAATGAGACTATGCTTAATTGCAAACACACATTTCCTTTTTCTTTTTTTTTTAGTCTGGGTGTCATTTTGTCTGGAACTGCAGGGGCTACCCAAGGGACATGTTTCTGGCCTGATTGGCATAGAAGATTTGACAAATATGAACCATTTGTCACACTTTTGGCAACTTAGCGGTCAGGGCTCACATATTAATGCTAAACTTAGTGTGAATGACTGATTGGCTCAGCCCATGAAGCTTGAGACATCTACAAATTCCAGAATCCTAAACATTAAGAAATTTACAAAAATGTGCTACCATTTCCAAAACCTTTGCTATGTCAAAACTTTCCCCAAATCCTTAACCTCTCATTCATTTCCTTGTGAATTCAATTTTCTGTCTGGTTAGTCAAATATAGATTTACAGTTGTATTCAGAGGTATTATGTACATGTTTGTGTATGGAAAAAAGACAGAGAAACAGACAGAGACAAAGAGAGAGAGGGACAGGGACAAGGACAGGGAGGAGAAGGGGCATAAAGATATGTATATATGATTCTTTTTGGTTTTTTTAAACATTTATTAATATTCATTTTTAACCTGTTTACATGCTTCATACCCCTATTTTCCCCTTCACCCTCCCCTCCCCCGCTCTCCCTTCACCCATGGCCGACGCACATTTCCACTAGTTGTAACATGTGTCCTTGTTCAGGGCCTATTTCCATATTGTTGGTAGTTGCATTGGTGTGGGAGTTTCGAGTCCACATCCCCAATCATGTCTGCCTCAACCCAAGCAGTTGTTTATCTTCTATGTTTCCTCTCCTGCATTCCTTCCTCTGAATGTGGGTAGCATCTTTACCATAAATCCCTCAGAGCTGTCCTGGGTCATTGCATTGCTGCTGGTACAGAGGTCCATTACATTCAATTTTACCACAGTATATCAGTCTCTGTGTACAATGTTCTTTTGGCTCTGCTCCTTTCGCTCTGCATCAGTTCCCGGAGGTCTCTCCAGTTCGCCTGGAACTTCTCCAGTTTGTTATTCCTTTTAGCACAATAGTATTCCATCACCCGCATATACCACAGTTTGTTCAGCCATTCCCCAATTGAAGGACATACCCTCCTTTTCCAATTTGTTGCCACCACAAAAAGTGCAGCTATGAATATTTTCGTACAAGTCTGTTTATCTATGATCTCTTTGGGGTACAAACCCA
>NC_058134.1:278215082-278235428 GCF_016433145.1 Gracilinanus agilis | reverse complement strand
CCCCCTCTTTTTGTTTTTAAAGGCCTTATGAATTCCCTCCCCCTCCACCCCTCCCTTTTTTTGACCTCCCCACTCCCCTGCTCCCCTTGGTTTATCCCTTCTTACTTTCTCAGAAGGGTTAGATAAGAGTTTTATTTCCCAATGGATAGTATAGCTACTCTTCCCTCTCCGGATCGATTACACTGAGAGTAAGGTTTGATTATTACCTCTTTATGCTCTCTTCCTCTCCTTCTTATAGTAGTATTTGTCCCCTCTCCCTCCCATGCCCTCTTTGTGTGTAATAGAATATTCTATTTTCTTATTCACTCAAGTTTCTCTTGGTGTCCCCTGTTCTTCACCCCCTCTTTCCCATCCCCCATGCCATCTTAGATTATTTAGTGTTTCACCCTCACCCTGTGAATTATTCTTCTGATTACTATAATAGTGAATATTATAATAGTGAATAGAGTTCACTACAGAGAATTAAACATAACATTTCTCTACATAGGAATACAGATAATTAGATCTCACTAAGGCGCTTAAAAACGCAAATTTAAAAATTATAAGTTTTCTTTCTTTCCCCTCTGTATCTTATTTACCTTTTCAGGTTTCTCTCGATTTTTGTGGTTAGATATCAAACTTTCCATTTAGCCCTGGTCTTTTCTGTGCAAATACCTGGAATCCTTTAATTTTGTTGAATACCCATACTTTCCCCTGGAAATATATAGTCAATTTTGATGAGTAGTTGATTCGTGGTTGCAGGCCCAGCTCTCTTGCATTTCTGAATTCCAAGCCTTGTGATCTTTTAGTGTGGAGGCTGCCAGATCCTGTTTGATCCTGATTGGTGCTCCTTGATATTTGAATTGTTTCTTTCTGGCTTTTTGTAAGATTTTTTCTTTTGCTTGGAAACTCTTGAATTTTGCAATGATATTTCTTTGTGTTTTCCTTTCTTGATTGAATGCTGCAGGTGTTCTATGAATCCTTTCAATGTCTATATTGCCCTCTTGTTTTAGGACTTCAGGGCAATTTTGCTGAATTATTTCTGTTAGTATGGAGTCCAGGTTTCTATTAATTTCTTGTTTTTCTGGAAGACCGATTATTCTCAAATTGTCTCTTCTAGACCGGTTTTCTTGGTCTGTCACTCTCTCATTGAGATACTTCATGTTTCCTTCTATTTTTTCAGTCTTTTGACTTTGTTTTATTTGTTCTTGTTGTCTTGAGAGATCATTAGCTTCTAACTGCTCAATTCTAGCCTTTAGAGACTGGTTTTCAGCTATGATCTTTTGGTTTTCTTTTTCAATCTGGTTCAATTTTCTTATCAGTTCATTTGATTTCTGAGCCTCACTTTCCAATTGCAAGATTTTACCTTTTAAACTGTTATTTTCTTGCCAGATCTCTTCCATCTTCCTCAGAATCTCAGTTTTGAACTCTTCCATAGTTTGTGAGGAGTTTTCCTTATTTGAGGAGGGTCCGGATGCTTGTTTGTTTTCCTCCTCTGTTTGCTCGGTTGTCTGGATTTTCTCTGTGTAAAAGTTGTCGAGTGTTAAAGACTTCTTTTTCTTGTTGTTATTCTTTCTCTTCTGAACATCCTGAGACTGGGTAGCTATCATTAGCCCAGCAGCTTCTCAGGTTTTTCCTTGACTACATTGTTTTTGTTTGTACAAAAGCTTTTTAGCTTAATATAATCAAAACCATTTAATTTACTTTTTGTAATTTTCTCTAGCTCTTGCTTGGTTTTAATATCTTTCCTTTCCCAGAGATCTGACAGGTATACTATTTTGTGTTCACTTAGCTTATTTATAGTTTCCCTCTTTATATTCAAGTTATTTACCCATTCTGAATTTATCTTGGTGTAGGGTGTGAGATGTTGATCTAAACCTAATCTCTCCCATATTGTTTTCCAAATTTCCCAGCAGTTTTTGTCAAATAGTGGATTCATGTCCCAAAAGTTGGGCTTTTTGGGTTTATCATCTTGCTGACATCATTAACCCCGAGTCTATTCCACTGATCCTCCCTTCTGTCTCTTAGCCAGTACCATATTGTTTTGATGACTGCTGCTTTATAGTATAGTTTAATATCTGGTACTGCTAGGCCCCCTTCCTTCACATTTTTTTTAATTATTTCCCTTGATATTCTTGATCTTTTGTTATTCCAAATGAAATTTGTTATAGTTTTTCCTAATTCAGTAAAGAAGTTTTTTGGTATTTGATAGGTATGGCGCTAAATAGGTAAATTAATTTGGGTACAATGTTCATTTTTATTATGTTAGCTCGTCCTACCCATGAGCAATCAGTGGCTTTCCAATTGTTTAAATCCAGTTTTATTTGTTTGAAAAGTGTTTTGTAGTTGTTTTCATATAATTGCTGTGTTTGTTTTGGTAGATAGATTCCTATGTATTTTATATTATCTACGGTGATTTTAAATGGTGTTTCTCTTTCTACCTCTTGCTGCTCTAATGTGTTGGAAATGTATAGAAATGCTGATGATTTATGTGCATTTATTTTGTATCCTGCAACTTTGCTAAAGTTGTTGATTATTTCTACAAGCTTCTTAGTTGATTCTCTAGGATTTTTTAAGTAGACCATCATATCATCTGCAAAGAGTGATAGCTTAGTCTCCTCCTTGCCCACTTTGATACCTTCAATTTCTTTTTCTTTTCTAATTGCTATTGCTAGTGTTTCTAGTACTATGTTTAATAATAGAGGAGATAATGGGTATCCTTGTTTCACTCCTGATCTTATTGGGAAGGCTTCTAATTTATCCCCATTGCATATGATGTTTGTTGATGGTTTTAGGTATATATTGTTTATTATTTTTAGGAAGGGTCCTTCTATTCCTATACTTTTCAGTGTTTTCAATAGGAATGGATGCTGTATTTTGTGAAAGGATTTTTCAGCATCTATTGAGATAATCATGTGATTTTTGTTTGTTAGACTGTTGATATTGTCAGTTATTTGGATGGTTTTCCTAATTTTGAACCATCCTTGCATTCCTGGTATAAATCCCACCTGATCATGGTGGATGATCTTCTTAATTACTTGCTGGAGTCTCTTTGCTAATATTCTATTTAAGATTTTTGCATCTGTGTTTATTAAGGAGATTGGCCTATAGCTTTCTTTCTCTGTTTTTGATCTCCCTGGCTTTGGGATCAGTACCATATTTGTGACATAAAAGGAATTTTGAAGGACTCTTTCTTTGCTCATCATATCAAATAATTTGCATAGTATTGGGATTAGTTGCTCTTTGAATGTCTGATAGAATTCACTTGTGAATCCATCAGGTCCTGGAGATTTTTTTCATAGGGAGTTCTTTGATGGCTTGTTCAATTTCTGCTTCTGATATGGGATTATTTAGGTATTCTATTTCTTCTGCTGTTAATCTAGGTAGTTTATATTTTTGTAAATATTCATCCATATCTCCTAAATTGTTATATTTTTTGCCATATATTTGGGCGAAATAGTTTTTAATGATTGCCTTAATTTCCCCTTCATTAGAGGTGAGGTCTTTCTTTTCGTCTTTAATGCTGTCAATTTGGTTTTCTTCTTTCCTTTTTCTCATTAGATTGACCAGTACTTTTTCTATTTTATCTGTTTTTTTCAAAATACCCGCTTCTAGTCTTATTTATTAATTCAATAGTTCTTTTACTTTCGATTTTATTAATTACTCCCTTAATTTTTAGTATTTCTAACTTAGTTTTCATCTGGGGTTTTTTAATTTGTTTGCTTTCTAATTTTTTGAGTTGCATACCCAATTCATTAATCTCTTCCCTCCTTAATTTGTTAATATATGCACTCAATTATATAAATTCCCCCCTTGAGTACTGCCTTGGCTGCATCCCACAGAGTTTGGTAGGATGTCTCATCATTGTCATTCTCTTCAATGAAATTGTTGATTGTTTCTATGATTTCTTCTTTGACAAATTGATTTTGTAGAATCATATTGTTTAATTTCCAATTGGTTTTTGATTTGCCTGTCCAGGTGCCCTTACTAATTATTATTTTTATTGCATTATGATCTGAGAAGGTTACATTTATCATATCTGCTCTTTTGCATTTGTTTGCAATGATTCTATGCCCTATTACATTGTCAATCTTTGTAAATGTACCATATGCAGCTTAAAAAAGGTGTATTCCTTTTTGTCCCTATTTATTTTTCTCCACATATCAATTAAATCTAATTTTTCTAGGACTTCATTCACATCTCTTACCTCTTTCTTATTTATTTTTTTGGTTTGATTTATCTAGATCTGACAGAGGAATATTTAGATCTCTCACTAGTATGGTTTTACCAACTATTTCATTCTTGAGCTCTTCCAGTTTCTCCTTTATGAATTTTGGTGCTATGCCACTTGGTGCATATATATTGAGCAGCGTTATTTCCTCATTGTTTATACTGCCTTTAATCAGGATGTAATGACCTTCCCTGTCTTTTTTAATCCTATCTATTTTTACTTTGGCTTTGTCAGAAATCATAATAGCCACTCCTGCCTTCTTTTTCTCATTTGATGCCCAAAAGGTTTTGCTCATGCCCTTAACCTTGAACTTGTGTATGTCTACCCGCCTTATATGATTCTTTTTTTCTCATTTTATTCATAATCAAGAAACATGCATTTTATAACCATGATCACCACCATGTTATATGATGTAATGTATTAAAAATAAGATATTGCACAAAAGAAACATGCAAAAGAATGTTATCAAAGAAATATACCCCTAGGGAGAGAGGAGATGAGTTATTTATGTATGGAGACTGAAGGAATAGATCTTCTGCTCCCCTACTAATCTAACCATGAAAAGAAAACTTAAGGAAGGTTTACAATTTGTTGGATGGACTTTTGGTAAATTTGTGGAAAGATGAGAAGATGTGTTAATATAGTCATCATTGTTGGAAATATTCCCATTGTTGAGATAACAAATCTATTGGATTCTCCAAATATCAATAATCTCATGTACGTCTGCTATCTTTTTTCATCTTGTTTCATGAAGAATGAATATTAAGAAAAGAAATGGGGGGCAAATTTTCTAGTCCTGGCTCTGTAGCTATGTGTCCTTGGACAACTCTCTCTGGATTTCATCTAAACATTCAGAGCTTGAACCAGATGCACTCAAGCAGCATCTCTTCCTGCTCTGAAATTCTTTGAAATTAAATCATTTGCTGTACTTGTCTGACTCAGAGTATGAGATCCTGAATCTTTAGAAGGTACAGTAGCAATCCCTCTGAAAACTGTCCGATGGGAGTAGAAGTACAAAGTTGAAGTTAATGTATAATAAAATATGGCATATTAATGTATGGTCTCTCCAAATCATCATTTCATAATATTTGTTTTCATAACAAATCTTTCTTACTCATTAAGGTAAAAGAAGTTTTCTTGGAGGACATTTTTACCCCAAAGGGAGAGAATTTCAAAGATATGGCTACCTCTTTGTTTTTTGCCAAGAACAGTTATCACAGCACTCACACTTTCTTGCTTTTAACTTGAAAACAGATAAGCCCTCTAGTGTGCAAAAAAACAGTGCAGGTTTCTTTTGAAGTCTCCTGCATCTCCCCCATCAAACCCTGTGCTGCCCCCCCCAAGAGAATCTTCCTTAAATATGCTATGATGTTATCAGAGTCCTTGCAGCAGCTGTTCAAAAGCCTTGGAACATTCCCGTCCAAGGTGAATTGATCATCAGAGTTAAAAATGGCCAGGTCCCTGGCTTATCTGGGATACTAACGTTACTGCCAGATAACTAATGCAATCTTTTTTTGGCTTTATTGTGAAACAGATCAATAAAAAACGTCCAATTTGAGGTTTCACTTCTCATAATGTTTTCCCTTTATCATTAAGTGCTGGGGAGTTGGCATTCGTTAGCATACTGGTTGTTATATAAAAGATAAGATCTTTACTAGACCACAGGTACTAAAGCTGTCCGAGAGGTCGTGTTGATACTATGAGCAGTGCAAGGGGATTTGTTCCTTATGTTGGAGAAATAAGGAAATGTCATGCGATGGATTTGTTTGTATGTGAAGTAGGTCAGAGACTACTTTTCTTTAAGAGGCATAAAGAGAATCAGTCTCCTTATCCACAAACCTCACACATCCTGTAGCACTGCTTGAAATTCTTCATATTTACTGAAAAAAATTATGAGAACTTATTTCCAATTAAACAAAAATATTCTTTAAAATGAAAACATGATTAAATAGCTCCTTGTTTTCATTTAACTATTTGGAATCAGCTGCATTATGTTTTAACATACTAAAATATAACATGAAAAAATACCCCCAAAAGATATGATAAAATAAACTTTATTAAGTGCCTATCATATTCAGAGCACTATTGTTATGATATAATATTTAAATGACAAATGGTCTTTACCCCTAAGAATTTTAAAACAGGATAAGAAACTAACTATTAGCAAACTCTCACAAATGAAAAGGCAGAAGACCTAAGTTGGAGTCTTTCTGGTAGTAACACATTACTGTGATCATTTCCTTTTCTAAGCATATTTCTCTTTACTTGTAAAATGGAAAGGGGAAGGGGTGATAAAAGCTAATGTTCATACATTTTTTTCAGATTTGTAGCCTTCAGTTTAAGCTCATTCATCTGATTCTTATTGCAAACTTAGGAGGTAGGTACTATTATTGGTCCCATTTTGTAGATGAGGAATCTGAAGCACAGAACAGCTAAGTTACTTGCGAGTATATTTCCAAGTTCAATTTTAAACACAGATTTTCCTGTCTCCAAGTCCATCATTGTGCAAGCTAGCTGGGAATCAACACTTGTACCACAAACTTCACAGCATTGTTTTCTACCTCGAAGTAGATGCTTATATGTAAACTTTAAAAATTTTTAAATTATTATTATCTTATAAATCACATATAATTTTAAACTGTGTATAATTTATACTTATTTTAATTTAATAATAAATTATTAATAGTTGATTAATTTTTTTAAAAGACGGTATATGATAGATTTTGAATTAGGAGAGGCCTGTGTTTGAATCTCTTCCTTCCTTAACACATCTAAAAGCTCTCCGAGTAGACAAATTTATTAAGTGCTTCCTCATTCAGATTTTTCATCTGCAAAACACAAATAATATCTGTTGTACGTCTTTCTTAAAGTTGTGACACTCAAATGAGATAATGTATTAATGCATTTCATTAGCTTTGAATTGGTATAAAATATCATAAAATGAATTAGAAATCTGCCAATTTATTTTTTAAGTTAAATTTGATTTCCTGAAGGAGGGTTATCATTGATGAGAGTCATTTTTCTAGAGGAAATATCATTTGTTGTTTTTTTTATTAAGGGATGGAAAATCTCTTCTTGCCAATCTCCCAATTTCCTGCATTGAGTGCAGGAGAAGATAGCTGAATGACCATGGCCAAAATGATCCTGGCGTTTTATAACCAATGTTTCCATGCTCTTAGGTGGCACATATGATCAACCAGAATTAGGAAGTCAGAATTAGAACTCTGAACATATTTTGTTCAACCTGTTGTTACATAGGTCTGCTAAAATTTTTCTGCAGCTTTAGTAAAAAGGTCACTATTTTTAGTGTATTTTTTTCACTATTTAGTATAATACTATAACCATTAAAAAGAAATAATGTGGTTTAATTCATTAAATAAGGGAAAGAGACAAGACAACTGTATAAGTGACTCCCTAACTAAATCCTATTGCTTCCCTACCCCCAACTCTGTCACTAGTTCGTCAGTAGTTTTTTTTTTTTAATATCAGATTTTGATAGAGGAAATAAATAGCTATTCAATACTTGACATCCATTTCATACCTTGGGCACCTTGGCCTTTTTCTTCCTTCCTTCATTCTTTCCTTCCTACCCTCCTTTGTTCCCTTTTTTCTTTAAGGAGGCGTTTAAATCCCTTTTAAGAGATCTTAGATATGAACAGTATCTAAGATTTAAGAAAATTTTCTCAGAACACTGGATAGAGCAGTGAAACCAGAGAATTGACAATGAATCTTCCTCCTGGTCTTTGGAATCAGAGCACCCCTAGGATTATTTGAGGGCAGAGAAAAATCAACATTAATAAGAGTGAAGAAGATGCTTCAGATTGCAGATGACAGCAAAGTTGTTGGAGATTTAACTTAATGAAAAAAAATTGGATTCTCTGACACTTTGAAACTCACAAGAATTTGGTATAAATTTTCACTATGCAAATATTGTTTAAATATTTAACACTATAATTTTGTAACATGCATATAGAGCCCATAAGTTTAATGTTTAATCTCCCCCTCCTTCTTATGAGATGCATGGCAAGAGGATAGAGATAACTAATCCTAACTTGAACCAAATCACTTAACTTCTAAATAATCTTGGTAATTAGTGAGCCTGCTGGTACAGTGGATGGAGAGCTGGTCTTGGAGTCAGTGGAGGTCATATCCATCCTCAGACATTTAACTTGTGTAAGTCATACTGTTTTCTTCAATTTTTTTTAACTGTGATATGGGAAAAATAATAATACCTGTCTTGTAGGGTTATTGTGAGGCAAATTAATTCATATTTGCTGCCCCCTAAAAAAGTACTTAGCACAGTGCCTGGCCATAAGAGGCACTATATCAATACTTATTCATCTCACTAATTGTCTAGAAAAACTGCTGAAAATTTTTCAGTTGCTCTGTGAAACAAAGGGTTGAAAAGCTGCCCTTGATTCTGATTGATTATGTGTGACTCCTTGGTTCTTGGACACTTTGGTGATGATGAAACCCTTGGCTTCTCCTGGCCATGATGATTCAGTCATCTTCCTCTCTGGACACTGGACAGGATAAGCTGATGACTCAAAGGATCTTTAAAAGGATCTTTAAAAGCATCCGCCTTAGCCAGTCTTTTTCTTCCTCTTCTTAACTTGAGAGTAGTAAGTAATGTTCCAACCATTCACATAAGGCATAGAAGTTGGGCCAGTGTACTTTCCCCAATTTAACATCATAGGAACTCTTTCCATATGACATATGGCAGCTAAAGCAAGGAGACTCAATTAAAATGTCTTTTATGATTTATTTTTCCTTTCTTGAGTAGGAGAGATGGACATATATTGGACTGGATGTGACCAGATTATCCCTAGACACTGGGTCTACTAACTCAATAGGAAAACTTCTTACAAATTGGCAAGAGGAGGACCTGAAGCCCTGGCCTGAAAGAATCCAGGAGAAAAGTATTCAGGGTTGCGGTGGAGGGGAGAGGGCTTAGTGGAGAAAGTGGTAAAATATAACAGTGCTTTTTCAGCAACCTCACAAACTGTTTTATGTTCTCATGGGGATTAAATCTCAACCTTTCCACAGTATAAATGTAATTAGTTCTGCCACTTCTTTAGTTTAAATCTATCAACATGCTTTTCTGAGTATTTTTATTTTTGGCATTTCTTTTGTATATTGGAAATAAATAGCTGTGGAATGCTAAACTTCTAAGGCATGGTGATAGTCTATTTCTCTGCTTTTGAGGGAGACTCTAGCTTTGAGCCAGTAATTTTCTCCTAACAATGCAGAGTGATGACATAAGCCCAAAAGTATAAAACAGAGGACTACACTTTCCTAGGACTGAATTCTGTCTGTTCACATGGGCAAATCAAAAAGAGAGACATCCCCTAGCACTCGAGTATCCTTAGGTCAGATTCAGTTTCTTATTGTTAGGCCTGCATTAGTGAAGAAGGTTTGGAAGAATTGTTTTGGCAAGTGAGATAGAAAATCAATTAGAGACTAAAAGTATTACCTTACTTCAGTGAGGGCTCAGTTGAGATTAGATCACATAAATTAGTAATAGACTGAATCAGTAGGATTTTATAAATTCCTTCAGCTCCATTTAGCAGAATGTGAGTAGGAATAAAGAAGGTAGGAAGAGGGAATAATAAACGGACAGGGATGTACAAAGTGTTAACTGCGATAGTTAAAAAAAATAGGGGATTAGAGCAGATCACTTGTGGGTGAAACTTTAACACTAAAATGTAAAGATTAGGAAGAGACGAGTGTGTAGCAGAGCAGGAGTGATGGCCTGAGAAAGTTTGGAAGCATGGAGAGATTGGAGGTCATGGTAAAGAGGAAGAATAATTTTAGACAGAAACATATAGAGAGATGGGATAATAAGAGATTATAATCAGATAAAGAAATTTCACAGTTCTTGATCATGGAATTTGGGAATTTGGGATGATAGCAAATTCAATGGAGTCACCATCCCCATGTGTAGCTAAAACAGAGTGGAGAAATAGATCATAGAAGTTAAATTAAAAAGTGAAGCCATTTGAATTTACATATAATATGAAAATTTGCATAGACTCAAAAAGATTCAGAGGCCCTATAGTCCAGCTCATTCCAGCTTTTTCTTTTCAAGAAAAAGGTGGGAAATTATTTCGTGAGAATGACTTGCCCAGGATCTAATAGGATTGGCAAAGCCAGGGTCCCAATCTCAATCCTACCACCCCAAATCCAGTTAATTTCCAACAGTATCATAATGTTAAATCATTGCTTATCTGTTGAAAATTCACAATGCACTTGAATATATTAAAGTCATTTAAGATGCTTTGTTTTTATGCCAAAAGATAAAAAACCTTGGTTATAGCCAATCCCTACAACTGCCTGCAAAATTCAAATCCAAGAATATTATTTCTGTAAGGTTAGTCTGTCAAAATTGGTTTAATCTGTTTATGAGGATGATTGATTCTATTTAACCTGTCATCACTAACTGATTTGGCCAACTTATAAAATCTTTGGCAGTTTAGGGAATAGTAGAAATCAAAAGAATATGTTTGTGTGATTATAAAAGTTTTTAGAGAAAAATTGAATATAATGGATAGAATAACACACAAGACTCCATCCCACACACCAATTCTTATTCCAAGTAAGAAGTTCAATGGCATATCCAGAATTCAGCTGCGTACTACAAAATATGGTGTTTATCTCACAAATTCTGTTTTTTATCTGTTAAAATCTATTATATCTGATGAAAATTATTTAATGCCAAAGACTATAAGTATACTTATTGGTACTTTGAGAAGTTTATCTAAGAGATATTGAGTATTACGAATCAGAAGTGAGGACTTCTTAGAAGATAGGGAAAAAGTTTACTTGGAGAAACTGTCTGGAATGTTTACTATAGCTCCATCTGATCTACTGAGATGATCATGATTATCAATGGGTATATGGAATTGTGGGTAGCTGATAGTTACGTTGTCTTTTAGCATCTGAAATTAGAGAGTAAAGATGGGGCATTTTATTTTAATCCAGATGTGTGAGCAAAACAGACAAGGAAATATCCAAAATATATAGATGATCTATCTAAGTATCTCTCTCTCTCTCTCTCTCTCTCTCTCTCTCTCTCTCTCTCTCTCTCTCTCTATCTATCTATCTATCTATCTATCTATCTATATCTATCTATCTATCCTTCTATCCATCTATCCATCTGTCTGCCTATGTATATACACATATGGCATGTGGATGTATAAACTATTTGTATATTTATGTTATATATAAAGGAATAAATTGTTTGTCTTTACTTATCATGTGTATATGCATACATGCACACATGTGCATATAGTTTGTATGTATATACATGCATATCCAAACATGTGTGTCATGTGTTGTAAGTATGGATATGTCCATGACTGTTATATACACATAAACTATTTACATGCATGCATTTTAAAACACATAAACCATATATGTGTGATTGTGTTTTTTGCTTGGTACCAGACTTCAATCTCGGATGGTGGGAAATAACTACCATTAAGTCACAGTTTTGAGTTATGTAACAAAAAATAGTTTACTCAATGAACAAACTAAGCCAACACAACACAAGATATTGGAAATACATAGAAATGTGTTAACTGGTCCATGCCATCGCAGAGCTTACCTCAAACAGGGCAGAAAACATGGACAGATAGAAATACCTGTGTCCCAGGAGAGGTGGCTTCAGTTCAGGGCTTCCCCAGAACAGGTTCAGTCTTCAAGAACCTGCTTTCAAAGTGGGGTGTTGGGCTCTCGCTATAGTCTCAAACTTATTCTCCCACTGATGAGTCCCATGAGCTCTTTAGCTCCTGTCTGGTGTATGCCTAAAAGATATTAATAGGGTATCTTACTAGAAATATGCTGAATTTCCATAATAGTTTGGTTATATGGCAGTTATTTATTTCCTCACTCATGAAATAAATGCTTCAAGCACAAGAGATTTATAAGTGTGCATCAAAAAATACTTAAAGCATCATACAAAGACTCATCACTCCTAATATATTCTCCAAGGCGGTTGATATTTATAACATTAAGACATGAAACAATTTGTAGAATTGTGGAAGAGGCATTTCATTTTTACCTTATCTCTGATTATTCTAGCATCAACCTCAAGGCCATTATTTTCTGGTAAACCAATGGGTGACTCATCTTCCTTTTTGTGGTTATTTTCTCTTCAAAGAATTATTGCAGTAACTACAGAAAGCCCCTTCTTATTAGTAGCCATACCATAGAAATAGATTCTTTCAACCACTCAGACTCATTAGGTTTCCACAAATCCATCTTTGAATCCCTGCTCAGTTACCTAGATTCAATGATAGAAATAAAAAACTGAAGAGGCAGCTTAGAGACCTGAGGTCCAGTCTCATTCTTTCTCATTTAAACATGTTCTCATTGCCATACGTCAGCATCTGTCTTAGGTCTGTGTGGCAAGGGATGGGGTGGGAGGGTGGGGAGAGAAATACTCTGTCTATTATCTCATGAAATTCCTAGGGATCGTCTCAAGCTACTCATTCAGAAGATGGAAAGAAGAAAGATCAAGTTGTTTCGTTATAAAGTCTGATGATTTGGTGGCTTTTCTACTTCAATAGCTAATTTTGTGGCACTACCTTCCTTCCCTGGTAATGGAAGTAGGGAGAGAGTTTCAGGAACTCAAAGGAAAGCTTCTAGTCATGTTCTTTAGCCTATTAGATGGGGCCAGAGAACATATTTAGGTCTAGGCCAAGTGCCTCAGTCTAGCAGATGAAGATGATGCCCTTCATTACCTCCTTTTACACAGAAATATACAAAAAGTAAATACATTTTTTGGGAAAGAGGGTACTAGCAGATAAGGTAATAGGGAAAGGCAAAGGATTGATCTAAATCTGGAAGGAAATTAAGAATTTTTAAGAGGCAAAGTTGAGGAGAGAGTTCTTTCCATGAAGAGGGAAAGAGAAAGCAGAGTTTGACTGTCCTGAATAGAAAAGGAAATTACTCTGAACTTACTCCCAAAAGTGAGGAAACATCACACGACTTTATTGAGATGTGAGAATTATAGTGCAGCTCATCATGGGTGGGTGATGAAAGTCTGAGCAGATGGATTCCCATTCCAGGTAAGGAAGCTTTAGTACTCCTCCTTGCCTAATTTCAGGGGAACTCTTCCCCTTTCTGGGGACTGCCTTACTGCTTTGGCTCAAATGCCTCCATCAGTCTGGGTTGCCAGCTCTTGGGGTCCTCAGCCCCTTAGAGCTCCCTGCTTCTTGAATTTGGCTTCTGAGTCCTCATAATATGAACTCATTTCCCAGATACATTTTCACATTCTTTTGCCTAAGTATTCAAAGTTCCCCTTTCAGGGACTTCATTCAGACTCTGGAAATATAAAGACAAATATGAAAACAAATGGAAAGGTTGTTATCTATTGTTTCAAGATCATGCTCCAACTTAACATTGACCAATTATGGGTTATTCTTTTGGCCAAATGATTTAACAAGATCTAAATCTAAATAAATCTCTGCATTATTAGGGCCTATTCTACATAGCTCTACCATGTTCGCAAGGATAACATGCTAGACTTAATTAAATTAGTTAATAAAATTCATATATACCGTATCTTTGACATTTCCCTGAAAGTCCACTCTAGCTTTTAAGAAAAAAAAATAGTTTAATTTATTATGAGGCAGCTAAGTGGCACATTAGATAGAGAATTAGAAAAAGACAAGTTAAAATGCAGCCTCAGACACATGCTGGCTGTATGAATGTTGGTAAATCACTTAACCTATATCTCTAAGTTTCCTTAGCTATAAAATAATAAATCCTATCTCGTAGATTTGTTGTTAGAATATAATAAGATCATATTTGTAAAGAACTTTATCACAGCACCTGTCACATATTAAGAGCTTGATAAATGCCTATTTCTTCCTTTTTATCACTCATTTAACTTAATGAAGCCATGGTGCCACTTAATGATTACTGGTTCTCATTTTAAAGCCATGTATGTATGCCCACACACCATCCCCTACACACACACACACACACACACACACACACACACACACACACACACAGTAACACATTCTAAAATTTTTGCAAGCAATTAAAACTAAGAATTTGAAGAGTCTGTATTTTTTTCCTCATTTTTGTTTTTTGGAAAGTTAATGCAGCTACTCTAGTCCTTGGCACTTTCCCTAGTCTCTATAATTATTCAAAGATCCCATATAGCAACTGAATAATCATGCCCCACCCCCCAATTTCTTCATAACCTTGGTATATAGAAACTGTACACCTTGCCTATGGCCTTACCCGAGAACAAAATCAATTTCCTTCCTTGGAGCAATCCTGAAATGAATCCTGAGAACAATATTGCAAGGGTATAAAATAAATATTAAAGCATCCTTATCAACTTATTTTCACCTCCTCAATAAATGAGACTTGGGAAAGTTTGTCACAAAAATATTCACTAAAACTCCAAATAAAAGGTAAGGTTAAGTAAAGAAAATTAAAAGGATGCAAGAGGGAGAACCTGTTAATTGAAATTTCTGAACAATTCAGAGGACACAAAGAAATATTAGCAATGGGAAGCAATGGTGAGAATTATGGAACTAGAACAGGAAGGTAAAATTTGAAAATAATGGCAGACACCTAGTAAAGGGGAGAGTACCAAACAAAAAGCATCTAATTAGTCTCATGCTATTAATGAGTCCATAACTGTAATGTAGTTATATATGTGTCTACGTATATTTTTGCACATATACATGCACATATATAACTATTCATTTTATAAACTATGATAAAATATTGTGGTACCATGGAAAGCATGTTGGACTCAGAAGACCTAGGTTTTAACTGAGGTACCCCATTCTTTGCCACCTATCTGACATTGGGCAAATTGCCTAGTTTCTTCCATTATGAAGTAGTTGCTTTAAATTAGATTACATATGACATTCCTCCTAGCTCTAGATCTATGATACTTTTCATTCCATAAGTAAATGAGCTCTAAAGACCCTTCTAGATCTCAATCAATGACCCTATAATTCTGTGATTCTGTGAACTCTATTTTCATATTGGATGAAATATAATATGTAAACCATAAATGCTCTTAATAATCAATGAACTAGTAAACATGCATAGTTTTAGAGGGATCATTTACACCTGGTAAGCAGTTTCTAAATACAATTTATTGTCAGAGGAGGAAATTATACAATTTACAATGGCACTAACTGGCCAATCACATGTTGAATCATGTTCTGATAATTTCTGAACCATGTCTCACTCCATTTCCACTTTCTAGCTTTTCTTTATATTCTGTCTTTCCCTATTAGAATATAAGCTCATTAAAGGAAGAAATCATCACACTTTTGTATTTATTATCTTTATTTCTTAGCATAGTATCTAAAATTAACAACACTTCAAATAATAAAATGAATATTAAGTACATTTATATTTTAATAAAATTAATAAATGTCTTCCCATTCAGTCCAAGGAAAGTCTTATGAAGTCAGTTAAGATGAAAAAAGATGTTCCTTCTTAAATTTTGCATCAAGCAACCAATAAGTATTTATTAAGTACCTACTATAGCCTATATAGGTATTCTGCTAGTTATAAAAAGAATAAAAATAAAAGTCTCTTCCTCAAGAACCTTATATTATATTGTGAGAAATATATAAATATACACATACATATATATATATATATACATAGATATAAATGGACATATATACACACATTTTAGCCAGATGTTCATGTGTGTGTGAGAGTGCATGTCTGTGTACATATATACATAAATTTGGTGAACCTTTAAGAGAATGACCAATGAAAATTTATTTTCTGTGGCTAGAGATTCTCAGAGTTTTAAGAGGAAGAACAATTACTCTATTTTAGAGTTCTGAAAGATCTATTTCTCAGTTTGAATGTGGCAAACTATAATAGGCTAGAGTGATGTGCACACCAGATATGTTCCTTGATTGTGGTCAAATTGACCAATATATCTGATTATAGACAGGAGATGGAAATTGATGTACTAATCATAAGAAAAAGTGGGATCTTTTAAAGAAAAGTATCCAAATATTGAACCCAGAAAGAGGACAACAGATAGATTTTGAGATTGCATTAGCTAAGTTTGAATTTGATAGTAATAGACTCTATAATTCCTGTTAAGGAGTAAATCTAGTTGAGTTGAAGAACAATTTCTAAGCAGAAATATAGAGAATTCACCCACTAGACTGACTAGTTTATCTGAGACATCATGTTTAGTGAGGCTATGCATAGCATGGACCAACTCAGCTTAGTACTGGAAGCATCTGTTCAACCCAGAAACTATTTTAATTGAAGGACTATTTTGAACATTTCCCAAAGCATCATAAGGATGCTGAAGTTTCTAATTCTAAAAGTACAAGTTACCTTGAGTACATAGGGTGCTTTTTTTGTTTGTTTGTTTTCCTTATATATTTTTTCAAACATTTATTAATATTCATTTTAACATGGTTACATGATTCATGCTCCTCCTTTCCCCTTCACCCCCCGCACTCCCCCTCTATTTCTTTTTAGCTGGCTTCAGAGCTCTAGATCTTGTGTGTGGAGGGGGTGGGGGTGGGGCGGTTGCTCAGCCCGCGATTTAGTGAGAGCCCTTTATAGCCTGGAAATGCCCCGATTCCACGTACCTTCCACGCTGTGCCCTGTTGTGGGGTTCCTCCGTTCGTCTGGACTTGTTTTTATGTCCCCTTGAGGAGTTTTGTGTGTTTTGGTCAGGAGAGGTTAAGAGCTGCTTCTTACTCTGCCTCCATCTTAACCCGGAACTCTGTTTTCCTTATATTTTTATCTCTTGTTTAGTTTCTCTATGTTCTGAATAATGAATCAATACCAAAATCACTGGTGGGAGATAATGATGGAGGCTATGAACCTCCATTAAATATTGGTCCCTACCCCCTTCTCATATTACAAATTGAACACCTTTGTAGGTTTTCCCTGGGCTCCTGTTCCTGTTACCTCACTTCAAGAAAAACTTGGGCATAAGGACACCACAGTTTTGTTTTAGAGATTTTCCTATAGTTTTACTCAAAAATGGACACAAAACAGAAAGAATATAAGATTTATTTTGATTTATATCCTTAGGATCAAATATGAGTGAATCCATTTTTAGAGGGAGAGAGACTCTGAGTTACTGAGAACCTAAAAATACTATTTTAAGGGTAAAGCCAAGGAGGTGATTGTTATTTGAATGTTTATTTGTTTTAAGATGGAGAAGTGAATCTGCTTGTAGGCACCAGGAAACAGTTGAAAACTAGAGTTAGAGGGGATTATTTCTGTAGCAATATGATAGAACAGAACAGATTGTATGATCTCAAGGCTCTAAATAAAGGGTCCTTGGTGAGTAGAAAGGCCACTTCTTTATTAGAAACAGGAGTAAAAGATAAAAGATTGAGGGATGGTGTTAAAAGGTTTTGAGATATAATAGAACAAGAGAGAAAAATGAGATCCCAATCACTTAATTTTGTAGCAATGTCTCCTACTGGGAAAGATGATGTTGGCAGTAGACCCTTAATCTTTTTCCTGAACTCCAATCCCATACAGCAAATTGTGTATTAAAAGCTAGAACATCTATAGGCATAAACTTAATATGGACAAAAACAGAGTTTATTTTCTTTTATACATAGCTTTCCTCTTCCAAATTTTCCTCCTTTTATTAAAAGCAGGACCTCATTGTTATCACTAGATGTGCCAGTTACTGTCTCAACTGGATCAATTCATTTTTTTCTTTATTATTTCTATAACATTTCTCAATTCCATCCTCTCCTCTTATGCAGCTACCATTATCCTCCAGACCAGTGGTTCCCAAACTTTTTTGGCCTACTCAACCCCCTGAAAATTAATTTTTAAAAAAATTTAATAGCAATTAATAGGAAAGATAAATGCACCTGTGGCCATCACCACCATCCTAGATAGCTGCAGCACCCACCAGGGGGCAGTAGTGCCCACTTTGGGAATCACTGTTCCAGATACTCTTCATCTCTAGACCAGATTATTATGATAACCTACTAATTAGCATTCCTGCCTCAAATCTGTTCCACCTCCAACACATCCTGCCAAAATGATTTTCCCCCCTCTAAAGTACAGGTCTGAATAAGTCATTTTCTTATTCAACAAAATACAGCATCTGCCTGATCCTTGGAGGATCAAATATCAGCTCTGGCATTTAATGTCTCCACTGCTACAATTCTGTTTTAACTTTTAAGACTTGACACATAATATTCCCCTTTATGCACACTATGAGCTACTCAAACTGGACTTTTTACTGTTCCGTATACATGACCCTAGCTGATACACATGCATGGCATGCACTCCCTACCAATTATATCCAATTCTCAGAGTCCCTGGTTTCTCTCAAGATTTAATTCAAGCATGACCTCCAAGAAGAATTTCTTCTAGCTTCCCTCAGCTGATAATACCTCCCCTTCTCCAAATTATTTCCTATTTCCTATCTATCTATCTATCTATCTATCTATCTATCTATCTATCTATCTATCTGTCTGTCTGTCTGTCTAACTAGCTAGCTAGCTAATTATTTAGTTATCCTATCTATCCTTCTATCCATCCATCCATCTATCTATCTATCTATCTATCTATCTATCTATCTATCTATCTATCTATCTATCTGTCTGTCTGTCTGTCTCTCTATGTAACTATCTATCTATTTGTATCTGTTTCTCTACTTGTCTATCATGTATCTAGATACATATATTGAATATTTGCATATATGCATATATATGCATGTGTATGAATATAAATATATAGATGGTTGTGCAGTATATATATATATATGTGCATATGATCCCTAAACATATATTGTTCCACCATGCATAATTACAAATCCTTCAAGGAAAGAGAGAGTCTTTGCCTTTGTATCCCCAGGACATAGCAAAGTGCTTGACATATAATAAGTGCTTAATGGATGCTTGTTTATTGATTAGTTAATTTAGAAGTTCTTGAAAAGATGTTATGGAGAATGTGCTTTAGAAGGTCAGTTGGAGATGAGTAAAATCATTGCCATGCACCTGTCAGGGACTAGTGGAAATCAGATGATATGCATTTGTAGTGCATCCAGTTAATACGGTCATATAATTTCTTATAAAACTTCTTTAGTATAAAAATAGATATATATGTATAAAAATACACATATGCATATGTACATTTGCATGTATATATGGGCAGATATAGTTTATAATTAATGGCATGTGGTTATTACATATAGATATATGAATGTTTGTGCATATGAATATATGCACATGTGGGTCCATGACCATTATATTCTCTGAGATTAATTGATAATATCTGATGTAGAGAAATAAAATATCAAACTTTAAATCTTATTGCCTTCTAGTTCTTCTATCTCACTGTTTCTGTCTATTTTAATCTGGATCTCATCTCTACTCCTTTAAATATCCAAAAGGTGCTAAACATTTATGTTCCCTATTTAGTGCCTATTGACTTACACTCTCAGTATATTTGGAGAGCAGAGAGAAGAGTGGTGAATATCAATTAGCCACTTATGAACAAAACTGCAAGTGAAATAATTAGAAAATGGCAGGACAATGTGCACAGAAAGATTGTTCCTTCAAATTTAGAGGTGCAAGCGTATGTTCAATAAAGCACTGAAGTGAATTAATTATATGGAATTATATCTTAGAAGATAAGAAGTAATGAAAAATGGAAAGATGAGCAAATGTCTTCATTATATGGTGAATTCAAATGATTACTTATTCTCTCTAGCCAACAAACAATGATAATGTTGAGTTCTCTTTACTCCTCCTCAAATAAATTTTCTTTCAACCATTACTTTTCAACTTTGATAATATTTTCTTATGGTTCTTCTAATCTACCAGAAAATTTAGAACCCAATCTTTTTCTTTTATTCAAATTAGTTGTATATGTGTTAGTCACTTAAAAACCTTTCTGTAAAATAGTTTGATGTTTTGTAATGAACATTATATATGTACATATATATGTATAATTATATGGTGGTGTTGAAACTTCAAAGAAGTCCACAATTTTCTTAAATTTTCTTTAAATTTTTTTTATAGCTAGCAAAAGGATCTTTTTTTTAACATTTATTAATATACATTTTTAACATGGTTACCTGATTCATGCTCCTCCTATCCCCTTCACCCCCACCCCCCCGCACTCCC
>NC_058134.1:278180897-278195082 GCF_016433145.1 Gracilinanus agilis | reverse complement strand
AGATAAACAGACTTGTACGAAAATATTTATAGCTGCGCTTTTTGTGGTGGCAACAAATTGGAAAAGGAGGGGATGTCCTTCAATTGGGGAATGGCTGAACAAACTGTGGTATATGCGGGTGATGGAATACTATTGTGCTAAAAGGAATAACAAATTGGAGGAGTTCCAGGCGAACTGGAGAGACCTCCGGGAACTGATGCAGAGCGAAAGGAGCAGAGCCAGAAGAACATTGTACACAGAGACTGATATACTGTGGTAAAATTGAATGTAATGGTCCTCTGTACCAGCAGCAATACAATGACCCAGGACAATTCTGAGGGATTTATGGTAAAGATGCTGCCCACATTCAGAGGAAGGACTGCAGGAGAGGAAACATATAAGAAAAACAACTGCTTGAACGCAAGGGTCGGGGTGGAGGTGATTGAGGGTGTGGACTCGAAACTACCACACCAATGCAACTACCAACAATTTGGAAATTGGTCTTGATCAAGGACACATGACAAAACTAGTGGAAATGCGCATCGGCCATGGGTGGGGGGAGTGCAGGGGGTGGGGGTGGTGGGGGTGAAGGGGATAGGAGGAGCATGAATCAGGTAACCATGTTAAAAATGTATATTAATAAATGTTAAAAAAATAGTTATTAAAAAGAAAAATTCTAAAACACACAAAGAGAAGTATATTTGTGATTAGATCAGTTCCAGTGGAGGAAATATAATCTAAAACTATTTTCTCAAATGTACTGTGCTAATCACAAAAGCATCTTGTTTTTAAAAGGCTCTTACCACTTCTGGGACTGATTTCCTCCCTAGAAAACTTTTTCTTAAGAGTGCTACATTGCACGATTCTTCTTTCTTGAACTTCCCATAATATAATATATTAATGGTATCTAAGAAATAGGCAGGCGACAAAGTATAAGGCACAGAATGGTGGATCCATTGATCTATCTGCTCTGTCATCTTTGGAAAGAGCTGCCATGGCTGAGAGAAAAGGTTCTTGAATTTCATTTTGGTTTTATGCTGACTGCGCAAGCCTGTTTTGGGGAAGATTAGTCTTGCCAAAATATAAAGTCGAAAGCAGCATTTTGGTCACAAGAATCTGAGAGCCCCCTAAGAGCTTGATTCAGTTTCTGGGAGATGAAAAGAACAAGAGGCAGCATTTCTAGGGAAAGCTGGTGGGAGAAACTTGTCTTCAGTGCTGGAGGGAAGTATATAAGAGAACAAAGTCAGAAACTTTCTTTGTACTAATATTCTTAGTCTGTGATGCAGGTGCCACTATTTTTTGCCTCAATAATGCATAGAGATGGGTATTGGCCAACCCTTGGATAGATTCTCTGTGTCTCACTTAGACCCTTTTATTGGAAACTCAGGTTCCCAAGCACTGCTATATTATTTTGTGAACTTGCAAGAAAGTCACCAAAAAAATGGTTCAAATTCACCTGCTCATGTATCTTCCTGGAATGGGCAGAAAGGATAAAATGAAGGAGAATATTTTTTCATAATTCAAAATTGGAAGAATTAAATTCAGTTCTACTGCATTTACTTGAAAGAAAACATACTGGAACACTATTTTTCTCTGTCCTTCCACCCTATTCCATTTTTATGATACATCTGTAGGAACAAATCTCTGATATAAATAAGGAGGATAATTAGCTTATACCACACACCTTTGCTTCATATGTAAAGTATTTCTGTGAAGTTAGAGATGAAAGGGAAGTCTATAAATACTATGACTAGAAATCTGAATTTGTTTCTGCTTTAGAAATTTCACTGTGCACCTTAAGTAATGACGTATGTAGCCAAATGAAATAGAAAAGGCCAGAATTCTCAGTTATTATTAACGCAGTGCATTGACTCCAAATTATGTTTCCTTAGGTTATGTGTATATTGCTCACAAAATGTTGAGCAAACATTAGCCAAGTGAGCCTAGCAAGTCACAAATCTTCTCTATGCCTTCTTTCTTTCATCTATAAAATGAAAATTGAACCCAAGAACCTCCAACATCCCTTTGAGATCTACTTCTATAATCTTGTGATCTAAGACAGGGTTAGGTTTGGATTTAGTCAAATAATTGTTTTTGTTTTCAAGAGATTTGTTGACAGAATTTCACTATACTTTAAAAGCTTTTTAGCATATAAATTCAGCATAAAAATCCTTTCCTTAATTTCAGAAGATCCAAATTTAATTCTTCCAGTTTACAATTCTGAAAAATATTCTCCCTCTTTTCACCCCCCATCTTCATATTGGTTTAAATGTTAGGAATCTTAGCAAGGAGGGAAAAAGTGAATTTGAGGTTTTGTCGTTTATAATTATTGGAAATGTTTTACCATTATTTTAAACTCTTTTTCAAGGGAATGGATTTCATTTTGTAAAAAAAGGCATGATATGTGAAACTAATAGTAGAGGAAAAAGGAAGTTTTTTTAAACCCTTACCTTCTGTCTTAGAATCAATATTAAGTATCAATTCCAAATGCAGAAAAGCAATAAGGCCAATGCTCACAGAGCTAGGAAGTGTCTGAGGTCAGATTTGAATCCAGTATCTCCCATCTCTAGGCTTGGCTCTCAATCCACTGAGCCACCCAGTTGCCCCTGGGAAATTATTGTTTTGGAGGAATAAAATATTAGTCTGAAAAAAATAACAATAATTTTAATAAACAATGTTCAATCATAAAGAGTTGCTTTTGACACTCTAACTGTAAATAGTTGAGGAAAGTAAAATTTAATATGATTCTTATATATTTCTGCATCCAAAAGCCTATAAGTTTCCCAGAGCACGCACTGATAACAGAGATAGAAATAGAACTATTGTTGGTGTCAGAGTCAGTTTCCTCCAATTCCCAGAAAGTTCATAAAGAAATGAGATCCACAATGTTAGCTTAGGTAAAAATCACAGAATTTCAGAGGTTCGACAATTGCTCTGAAAAAAAAATCTCTAACAAATGATCTTTCAGACATTATCTAAAGATATCTACTTAGTAAGACCTCATTGAATATTTGAGGTAGCTCAATGTATTTTGAGAAATCTCAGTTGGATAATTTTTAGTATATGTTTCTTTATGTTGAATTTAAATTGCTGTTTCAGTCATTGCTTCTTCTTCTGTTGACCTGGTTTGAAAAGAACAAATATAATGTATTTTCCATGTGAAAATCCTTTGAAATGCTGGCCACATTTCTCCCAATTTGTATTTATGCTATTGATTCTTTTTAATTAGGATATATATTTATGCATCTTATTATATTTTGAATATAGTAGAACTTTTTCAAAAATATAAACATGACACAATTATAAGTCTAATATGCATAATTAACATTTTTCCATCACCTTTTTAGTTTACAGTTAACAAAATAATAAATCCAACCCTGATTTGTAGCATTTGCAGATTTACAAGCTCTAAATGGTCATATTTAAAATTTAATAATCTACTTCCCTGACTCTGGTTGAATTATCTCTAGTATATCCAATTACCTTGTTAATCATGTTTAAAAAAAAAACAGATATTTAAGCCAATTACTGAATCACATGATCTTAAGGTTCCCCTCAACTTGGTCACTGACTCCAAGATGTTCTTCCATTTTTTAACATCCTTCCTAAGTGATGGTATCCAGAAATTTCTCTTATTTTTGTTACTATTAATAAAACTTTATTAAATATAATAGTTATTGGATATTAATTTTTAAATCCACAAAACGAACAAAATGGGTCAGTGGTTTATCCAGGACACAACAGCAGGATTTACCTGCCATCTGAAAATCAATACTGTGTATTGGTTTCCAGGTAGAAGAGCAGTAAGGGCTAGGTATTGGGGGGGGGGGATTAAGTGACTTATTCAGAGTAACACAACTAAAAAAGTGTCTGAGGCCAGATTTGAACCCCAAATCTGTTGTAAGATTGAAATGAGATAATATTGGGAAAGTGCTTAACACAGTGTTTGACACATAATAAGAACTTAACAAATATTTGTTCCCTCTTCTACATCCCTTTACCCATTTATGTATTATGATTCATGCCCTTTCATTCAGTCTATAAGTGAATGAAAAAATATTAAAGGCTTACCATGTAACAGTTCCTGTGCTATTTTATGATTGTTCAGGACCTTTGGAATCTGGATGCTGTCATATCATCTGCAAACTCGACAAGCATAACATCAAAGGAATTGATAAAGGCAAAGTTAACCAGCACAAAGCCAAAATCAAGTCCTCTTTCCAAGTTGTTATGGTCATATTAATTACTATTTTGGGGGTCTGGTCATTTGAAACAGATCCAAATTGACCTACTGTAACTCTACCATTGTCGAGCCCATAGATCTCTACTGTGTCCTTAAGAATAACATGACAGCTTTTGTTGAATAATTTCCTAAAATCTAGCAGAACTGTGTCTATGGAGTTCAGATGTGTGCTTGACCACTAGAATTACTCTGTCAAAAAAAAGGGAAATGAGGTTAATTTGGCATGACTTGTTCTTTTTGGAACTATTTTAGTTCTGAGGGAACAACCTTTCCATTTTTTGATCTTCACAAACCATGTCTTAGTAATAATAAAGGCTATTTTGCCTGTTATGAGGACACATTTAGTCAATTTCTCTGTGCTGTGGAATATGTGTTTATGTGCAATTGGTCCATGAAACTAACCTACATTTTTCTCTTCTTTTCTCTCAGAAAAAAATGGAAAGAACACTTTTAAACTGAGAGGAGCATTTCTACACTTTGTTATTGTGAGTAGGAAAACAACAAACATGATTTTGAAATAGTCAAGTGAATTAAGAATTTCTAAATTTTCTTAAGATAACCAACCAAATCACATACATCCTAGTACCATGAAATTTCATATATCTAAAACTGTATTTAAATGATTTTAAATTCTTCAAAAAGGTAAATAAGGAGAGTCTTTAAAAAATTTCTTAGAATATTTTCCCAGGGTTATATTCATTATTTACCCTCCCCCTCTAGGAGATGAAAAGCAATTCCACTCGGTTATACATGTATCATTGTTCAAAACCTATTTCTATGTAATTCATATTTGCAATGGAGTGATCTTCTAGTGCCAAAACCTAATTCTTATTCCCCAAAATCCACATGATTGATCCTATGTTTTTCTCTGCATTTCTGCTCCTATAGTTCTTTCTCTGGATGTGGATAGCTTTCTTTTTCTGGATAAGTTCCTCTGGATGGTACTGGGTCATTGCATTGCTGCTGGTAGAAAAGTCCAAATTAATCAATTGTGCCATAATGTATCCATCTCTGTGTATAATATTCTCCTGGTTCTGCTCCTTTCGCTCTACGTCAATTTCTGGAGGTCTTTCCAGTTCACATGGAATTCCTCCAGTTCATTATTCCTTTGAGCAAAATAGTATTCCATTACCAACAGATACCACAATTTGTTCAGTCATACCCCAATCAAAAACCATCCTCTCATTTTCCAATTTTTTGCCACCACAAAGAGTACAGTTATAAATATTTTTGTGCAATTCTTTTTCCTTATTATTTCTTTGGGGTATAAACCCAGCAGTGGTATGGCTGGATCAAAGGGCAGGCAGTCTTTTAAAGCCCTTTGGGCATAGTTCCAAATTGCCTTCCAGAATTGTTGAATCAATTCACAACTCCACCTGCAGTGTATCAATGTCCCAATTTTGCCACATTCCCTCCAACAATTATTCTTTTCCTTTGCTGTCGTATAGGCCAGTCTGCTAGGTATAAGGTGGTATCTCAGAGTTGTTTTAATTTGTATTTCTCTAATCAGGAGGGATTTAGAAAACTTTCATGTGCTTATTAATAGTTTTTATTTCTTTATCTGAAATTTTTTTCTTTATCTGAAAACTGCCTATTCATGTCCCTTGATTATTTGTCAATTGGGAATACCTTGATTATTTGTACAATTGACTTAGTTCCTTATATATTTGGGAGATTAGACCTTTGTCAAAGAATCTTGTTATAAAAATGTTCTTCAAGTTTGTTGCTTTCTTTCTAACTTTGGGTTACATCAGTTTTCTTTGTACAAAACCTTTTTAAAATGATATAATCAAAGTCATTTATTTTACATTTTGTAATATTCTCTATCTCTTGCTTGGTCTTAAATTCCTTCCTTTTCTACAGATCATACAGGTATACTTTTCAATGTTCACCTAATTTATTTATTATTTCACTCTTTATATTTAAGTCATCTACCCATGTTGAATTTATCTTTGTATAGGGTGTAAGATGTTGATCTAAACCTAATATTTCCAATACTGTTTTCCAATTTTCTCAACAATTTTTGTCAAAGAGTGGGTTTTTGTCGCAAAAAGTTGAGATCTTTGGGTTTACCAAATACTAGCTTGCTGAGGTCTTTTACCTCTACTCTATTCCATTGATCCACCCTTCTGTCTCTTAGCCAGTAGCTTATTGTTTTGATGACCACTGATTTATAGTACAGTTTAAGACCTGGTACTACTAGGTCCCCCATCCTTCACATTTCTTTTCGTTGTCTCCCTTGATAATTTTTCTCTCTTGTTCTTCCAGAAGAACTTTGATATACTTTTTTTCTAATTCTTTACCAAAGTTTTTTGGAGGTTTTATAAGTATGACACTGAAAAAGTACATTAGTTTAGGTAGGAGTGTCATTTTTATTATGATAGCTCATCCTACCCATGAGGAATTATTGTTTTTCCAGTTATTTAGATCATTTTAATTATGTGAAAAGTGTTTTGTATTTCTATTCATATAATTCCTGTATTTGTCTTGGTAGGTAAATTCCTAAATATTTCATATTATCTAGAGTGATTTTAATGGAGTTTCTCTTTCTAACTCATGCTGCTGAATTTTGTTGGAAATATATAGAAATGCTGATAATTGTATCTTGTACCTTGCAAATTTGCTAAGGTTGTTAATTATTTCCACTAGTCTTTTAGTTGACTTTCTAGGATTCTTTAAGTATACCATCATATCATTTGCAAAGAATAATCGTTTAGTTCCTTATTGCCTGCTTTAATCCCTTCAATTTCTTTTTCTTCTCTAATTGCTACTGCTAGTGTTTCTAGTATAATATTAAATAAAAGAGGTGATAATGGGCATCCTTGCTTCACTCTGATCTTATTTAGAAGGATTCTAATTTATCCCCATTGCAGATGATACTTGCTAATGGTTTTAAATATATACTTTTTAATATTTTGAGGAATGACCCCTCTATACCTATACTTTCTAGTGTTTTTGATAGCAGTGAGTATTGTATTTTGTCAAACGCTTTTTCTGCATCTATTGAGATAATCATGCAATTTTTGTTAGTTTGATTATTGATATTGTCAATTACATGGATGGTTTTTCTAATATTAAACTACACCTGCATTCCTAGTATACATTCCACCTGGACATAGTGGAGAATCCTCGTAATAACTAGCTATAGTCTTTTTGCTAATATTTTATTTAAGATTTTTGCATCTATCTTCACTAACAAGATTGGTCTATAGTTTTCTTTCTCTGTTTTTGGTCTGCCTGATTTTGGAATCAATACCATATTTGTGTCATAAAAAGAATTGGGAGGACTCCTTCTTTGCTTATTGTGTCAGTTAATTTTTATAGTATATTTTATAGTCAATTAATTTCATAGTACTGGGATTAGTTGTTCTTTAAATTTTTGATAGAATTCACTTGTGAATAGAACTGGTCATGTTGATTTTTTCTTAGGAAGTTCCTTGATGACTTATTCAATTTCTTTTTCTGAGATGGGGTTATTTAAATATTTTATTTCCTCTTTTGTTTACCTAGGAAATTTGTTTTTTTTGGTAAATATTCACCCATTTCACCTCGATTGCCATATTTATTGCCATATATTGATCAAAACTATTCTTAATAATTACCTTAATTTCCTCTTCATTAGAGGCAAGATCACTCTTTTCATCTTTGATATTCTTAATGTGATTCTCTTCTTTTTTTTATTAGATTAACCAGTACTTTATCTATTTTCTTTGCTTTTTCAAAGTACCAGGTCTTAGTCTTATTTATTAGTTCAATAGTTCTTTTACTTTCAATTTGATTTATTTCTCCTTTGATTTTTAGGATTTCCAATTAGTTTTTATCTGGAGATTTTTAATTTGTTATTTTTCTAATTTCTTAAGGTGCAAACTATTATAGATGATATTGATCTTGCTATTTATTATTTTTTTAAGTTGATTTTTTAAACCCTTAACTTCTGTGTATCTTCTGTGTGTCTTCTCTGATTTTTTTCAGTTTTTAGTCAGGACTCACACTGTTCAGTGTGAACAAACAATGCCCCAACTCGCAGCTACACTCCCTTCAGGAGAGCAGCTCTGACAGCAGACCATAACTCTCCCCACCTTCACAGACCTTCTTGTAAAATTTCCAAATTAAGATTAGCCAAAATCTCTAACTTATATTAACCAGAGAAAAGTCAGAAACTACCTCTCCAGACAGTCAGTTACCAGAAAGTGCTCTCACTCTCTTCCTAGAAATCAAATCTTTCATAAAGTGATCACTGTGATTTTTCACTGGCCGTACATAACAGGGGACAGAAAGAATCCTTTCTCCAGTATCTATCTCTCTGTATTCTAATTATTACTATATAACTTAATTAATGACAAATTAAACCTAACAAAACCAATTCATTGATCTCTTCCTTCTCAATTTTGTTGCTATAGGCACTCAGAGATATAAATTTCCCCCTGAGTATTGCTTTGGCAGTATACCATAGGTTTTGTTATGATGTCTCCTCATTATCATTCTCTTTAATGAAGTCCTCAATTGTTTCTATGATTTCCTTTTTCACTCACCAGTTTTGAATAATTAAATTCTTTAGTTTCAAATTAATTTTAAATTTGACTTTCCATAGACCATTGTGAAGTATAATGTTTATTGTATTATGATCTGAGAATTTTTTTAATTTCTGCTTTTTTGCATTTGTTTGCAATATTTCTATGCCCTAGTATATGGTTGATCTTTGTATATTTACCATGTACTGCTGAGAAGAAGGTACATTCCTTTTTATCCCTGTTCAGTTTTCTCCAGATATCTACTAACTCTAATTTTTCTAGCATTTCATTCACTTCCCATACTTCTTTATCTATTTTTGGGTTTGATTTATCTAGTTCTGAGAGGGGAAGGTTGAGATTCCCCACTAGTATGGACTTGCTATCTATTCCCTTCTTAAGCTCCTTTAATTTTTGCCAGATGATGCACAATAAATTCTGATCCAGCCTTTTACCTTGAATCTATGTGTGTCACCCTGCCACAAATGTGTTTCTTGTAAACAACATATAGTAGGATTGTGGTTTTTAATCCATTTTGCTATCTGCTTTCATTTAATAGCTGAAGTCATCCCATTCACATTCAATGTTATGATTACTAACACCATATTGCCCTCCATCATATTATCCCTTTAAAATCCTGCTCTATTTCCCTTTCTCTCTGTTCCTCCTCACCTCCTCACAGTATTTTGCTTTTTGTCCCCACCACCACTTCTTTCTCCCTCCAATTATTTCCCTCTTCCTTTGTCTTATTCTCCTTCTACTTCTCTGTGAGGTAAGATAGAAATCTATACCCCACTGAGTATACTTGTTTTACCCTCTCTGATCCCTTTACAATGAGACTAAAGTTCTTTAAGAAATTCCTGTAGCCACCCGTATCCTCCCCTCTATATAATAATTTTTCATCCCTCTTTATGTTATATAATTTACCCCATTCTATCTCTCCTTTCCCTTTTCTCTTGGTGCACCCCCTTTCAGCCCTTGATTGATTTTTTATGTATCATTCATTTGCATACATATCCTATTATATATACATACAGTTCCATATTATCAAATTTATGTATACATCATATCATCATCATTAGCTTACTTCTCCTCCCTCTTTTTGAATAAGTTAATTCTATCTTCTCTACTACTAAGAGTTATTTTTGAGAATTACAGAAATCCTCTTTCCATATATACATATAAACATTTTTACCTTAATGAGTTCCTTAAATTTTCTCTTTCTTATTTACTTTTTGGGCTTCACTTGCATCTTGTGTTTGGAATTCAATTTTTTGTTTAAGTCTGGCTTATTCATCAGGAATTATTAGAAATCTTCTATCTTATTACATGTCCATTTTTCCCCGGAAAGAATATATTCGGTTTGCTGGATAAGTGACCTCTGGGTTGTAAACCCAAATCCTTTGCCTTCCTAATTATCATATTCCATGCCTTTTGATCCTTTTATGTAGAAGCTGCTAGGTTCTATGTGATCCTGATTGTAGTTCCCTGGTATTTAATGATTTCTTTCTGGCTGCTTGAAGTATTTTTTCCTTGGTTTGGTTGCTCTTGAAATTAGCTATTATATTCCTGGAAATTGTCATTTGAAGTTTTAAATTTCAGTTTTATTTCCTTGTTTGAGGAACTCTGGGCAGTTATCTTTGATAATTTCTTATTTTTGAATCTGATATTCAAGGTTTTTTCTTGATCATGGTTTTCAGGTCATCCAATAATTCTCAAATTGTCTCTCTGAGATCTATTTTCTAGGTCAATTTTTTTTCAATAAGATATTCCATGTTTTCCTCTATATTTTTCATTCCTTTGATTTTGCTTTATTGTTTCTTGATTTCTCATGAAATCATTAGTTTCTAGATGGTCAATTCTGATTTTTAAGACCTGATTTTTCTCTGTTAGTGTTTGGTTCCCTCATATCACTTTGATTTATCTTTCCCACTTTTCCTCTTCCTCTCTTAATTGGTTTTTGAAGTCCTTTTTGAGTTCTTCCAGAATCTGTGTCCAACTCATATTTTTCTTTTTTACTTTGGGTGTGTTTCCCTTCTGTATCTGTACCTTGCTCTGTGTCCATAAAAATTCTGTAGAGTAGTAGGTGCTTTTTTATTGTTTGCTTATTTTTCCTATCTAATTATAGATAAGCTTGAGGGGATGATGTGATGGTCTGAGAATCCTCTCCCCCTATTGACCCATGTGATATTGATAGCTTAAAGATTTGCTTCAGGCTTAGGTATAAGCTTTTGATCTCACTCTGATCTTGATCAGGTCAGGAACTGATCAAATTCTAGTCTCTGCCTTAGTCTTAATTTTTGGTCTCACTGTTTACCTTATCCAATCAGGCACATCCTTGGTTGTACTATGTTGAATCTTTGCCCAGATCTTTAAGCAAAAATATTAGTACTTAGTACTATCATCCACCCCAAAGTGTGAATTAAATCCTTGTCCTAAGCCCAGACTAGAATTCCCTGGGCTGGGGCTCTAGACTTCTCCATAGGTTTGAAATTTCAAGGTTTATGGGTTGGCTTGTACCTCTATTTTCTCAAGCATGGTCTCAGGGTCTAGATGTTGGATGGGGCATAGATTCCCAAACCTCAGACAGAAGATGTGGGTTGGGGGTGGAAGTGTGCCTCACTCTTGGCTTGCTCTTCCCTCCTTGTTATAGCTTCTTTCTGGGTCTTCTCTCCTCTCACTCCAGTGTCCTAGATGTTCTTTGTCTACCTTTTGGTGTTTTCTCTTTTTGAAAATTGTTTCACCCTGTCTCCTTGTTGGTTTTTTCAATCCTGTGTTCATTTTATCATTGGTCAGAGAGGATTCTCATGGTGTCACAGACCTGCTGAGGATTACTCCTCCATCTTGGCTCCACCAAGAGACAGCAACTTTTGAGAAAAATGGGGAAAAAAACTTTTGGACAGGAAGGAGAAGGACTGGAAAGAGACATGTGAAAAATCAACAAAGAGAGTCTTGAAGAAAGTGAAAGTAGCGTCTTCCATTTTTCTTGGAAATTTTCATGTAAATGTCATCCATCCCCTTAATGATTATGTAACCTCAACTTCACTTTATGCCAAACAATATCCACAAGGAAGCAGAAGATCCAAACAATCATATCTAAAACACTGATTGCTTTTAATATTAGAAAAGATAATGGAGAAAATTAAGGTATTGAAAGTGTAAGGTATTTTATAATTATCAGCAAATGCAAATTAATACTGGCAAGAAGATTTATCTTACTTAGAATAACAAAGTTTTTCATATTGACAAGTCTCTTTGGAAGTATCAACTATCTATCAAAACATTAGTATGTTGATAAACTTATATGTCAGGTATTGTGCTAAGTGCTGGAAATAGGAATACAAGGTGGGAAAAGACAGTCCTCGTCTCCAAGTAGATTACTTTTAATAGAGAAATATAAGCCATCCAAATTAGTTAAAAAGGATGGGTTAGGTCATTGGAGCATGGCGATGAGGTCTAGAGAGTCAGAAGTGGATTTAGAAGTGCAAAGGTTGGTTGTTCTGGTTCCATTATTAAAAGAGGTTCCACATGGAAGTCACCCGTGACAGTAGGGGACCATAGGAACAGAGGGATTTTTCAAGGTAAGAAAGAAATTCTATTTCAGTATAAATGGAATCTAAGCACTATATTTGACAGTTAGCTTGATCTGTAACCCAGTAATGAGGACAAACTCTCAATCTATACATATTTTAACCCTATCCACAACTTCTTAATCTGTGGAGATTTTGTACATTTATTTATACAATTCTCAAATTAATAACCAATTACTTTATGTATTTAATGTCTTTTTATGATTCTTTCTGATTCTTATACAAGTTCCTAACATTCAAATTGTTCATTATTTTTTATTCTTACTGCATAGGTGGCAATATTTATTTTGTAGTAAAACATGACTTGATGCTTTCACTTATCAATTTCGGTATTAATGACAGTCAGTCTGAAGACCACCCTAAATATAGGAAAAATGTATCAATAAAAGGATGGCCAGCAGATGACAAATGTTTCAACAATGACAATAATGAAGCTTGGTCATGAGATGGTGACTGTTTTGACAGTGGCAATGATGAATAAAAACTTTTGCGTAAAAGAATAAATTATACATGGTTTTGAGTAATGTTAATAGATGAATGGATTAGTGTTCAGGGAGAAGAAATCACTACTATTATGGAAATCCTTCAATATTTTTTAAAAGAATTATAGAAAAAGAAAGTGGTGAACTACAGTGTATAACACTTTTCAATTATTTGAAATCTTCCAGAAGGCAGAGGGAATTAAGTATTATTAAAATTTGCTATTAATAATATTTCTTTTCACTGTATCTGAATCAACAACTTATGAAGCTTATTTAAGACTGAGATAAGGATAGGTATTAGGACCAGGTTTGATTTCCTTGATGTCATTAAATGTCAGATGAGGAAATATCCTGTGTCAATGAAGGCTGCCACATTTTCTGTAATTTTTAGTCACAAAATGTTGTCTGAATTACCAAATAGTAAACTAACTTACCCAGGCACATATCTAGAATATTTTATAGGAAAGAATTTTAACTTTAAGTCAAGATATGTAATTAATTTAATATAATTTAGTTTAGCATAATATAGCATAGCAATATATGGCAATATATTATGTGGTATTATATTATAGTTAAATGGTATGTAAACATAAATATTTTTCTATAGCATTATAGTTTTTTTTTTCCATGATTCTGTCCTAGTTTTTTTTTTTTTTTTTTTTTTTTTTTTTAACACCAGGACAATATTTTATTCAGATCATCCTGTATTACAGCAATAAACCCTTTTTTTTTTTACATTTATTAATATTCATTTTTAACATGGTTACATGATTCATGCTCCTCCTTTCCCCTTCAACCCCCCCCCGCACCCCCCCTACCCATGCGCATTTCCACTAGTTTTGTCATGTGTCCTTGATCAAGACCAATTTCCAAATTGTTGGTAGTTGCATTGGTGTGGTAGTTTCGAGTCTACACCCTCAATCATGTCCACCCCGACCCATGCGTTCATGCAGTTGTTTTTCCTATATGTTTCCTCTCCTGCAGTCCCTCCTCTGAATGTGGGTAGCATCTTTACCATAAATCCCTCAGAATTGTCCTGGGTCATTGCATTGCTGCTGGTTCAGAGGTCCATTACATTCGATTTTACCACAGAATGTCAGTCTCTGTGTATAGAGTTCTTCTGGCTCTGCTCCTTTCGCTCTGCATCAGTTCCCGGAGGTCTCTCCAGTTCGCCTGGAACTTCTCCAGTTTATTATTCCTTTTAGCACAATAGTATTCCATCACCCGCATATACCACAGTTTGTTCAGCCATTCCCCAATTGAAGGACATACCCTCCTTTTCCAATTTGTTGCCACCACAAAAAGCGCAGCTATAAATATTTTCGTACAAGTCTGCTTATCTATGACCTCTTTGGGGTACAAACCCAACAATGGTATGGCTGG
>NC_058134.1:278155408-278175899 GCF_016433145.1 Gracilinanus agilis | reverse complement strand
TTCCAAGGTCAAGCCCCCTGGTGGGCCCTCTTGCTTGTTCCTCTGCTGGAGGTTTCTTTACAAGTCTCAGGGCGCTGCTTCTACAGTCGTATACCCGTCTGCACTGGTTCCCCACTTAGGCTTAGTTCTGCCTCTACCCACGCCTCTACTCAGCCGGCACTCTGCGCGCCCAGCGTCCTGCTCCGGCGCGCGCGCTCAGATTTCGCGTGCTTTTTTTGACTTAATGGGGTCCTAAGTCTTGCTGCTGTCAGGAACAGGTCCCGGAGCTGCTGATGACTCGATGGGTGCCCCAAACTTGCTCTATTTCTTTTTAGCTGGGTTCGGAGCTATAGGTGAGTGTGGAGGGGGTGGGGGTGGGGCGGTTGCTCAGCTCGCGATTGAGTGAGTGAGAGCCCTTTTTAGCTTGGAAATGTCTAGATTCCACGTACCTTCCACGCTGTGCCCTGTTGTGGGGTTCCTCCGTTCGTCTGGACTTGTTTTTATGTCCCCTTGAGGAGTTTTGTATGTTTCGGTCAGGAGAGGTTAAGAGCTGCTTCTTACTCTGCCGCCATCTTAACCCGGAAGCCTATAGCATTATAGTTTTAAAATTTGAAGGAACCTAAAAAGCTAATGGCCATCTGGTGGCAAATCTTCAAACTACAGAAGAGTAAACTGAAATGGCTTAAGTGAATTATTTATTCATGGTCACACAACTAGTAAGTGTCCTCAGGACTGGAATTCAAGTCTTCTGATGTCTAAGTGTAGCATTTCAGCAACTATATAATACTGACACTTTTTATTCTCAGATTTTGCTAAGCATGAAATAGCTATAGTAGAGATTAGGGGTTCTTAACCTTTGTGCCATGGACTACTTTGGCAATCTGATGAAAACTTTGAGAATCTTCTCAGAATAGTTTTTATTACTTATTATTTATTATTATATAACATTTATTATATAAAATCTAGTTTTAAATGCATAAAATGAAATTCATACAATTATAAATAAAAACAAGTGCATTATTATTTATTGTTTAATCTTTTTCAGATATGTATGACTCGGTGGCACCTCTTTTATTTTCTTGGCAAATATACTGTAATGGTTTGCCATTTCCTTCTCCAAATCATTTTATGGATGAGGAAACTGAGGCAAACTGAGATGACTTGCTCAAGGTCACAGCTAGTAAGTGTGTGTTGTGATGCTAGATTCGGACTAAGGTCTTCCTGACTTCCTAACTCCCAACATTATATCCACTGCACCACCTAGCTACACTCTTGTTGAAATACATTTATTTTAAATAGTAATAATAAGTTTCTGGACTCTAAAAATGCCTAAAAAGGGGTAAGAAGCAAAGGTTTTAAGATCAGATACTTGTGTTTGAATGTTCTTCTACTTACTCTCCTGATGTGGTCTTGAATATGTCACATTTTCTCTGTGGATCTCAGTTTCTTCTTCTGGAAAATGATGAACTAAGTAATCTCTAAGAGCTCAATCAGTTCTAAATCAATTCATTTATATCTTTCCTTATAACATGATACCAAAGTCTTTGTGCAATATATTCACTGGCTCCTATTTCTTACTTGCTTCAGACATTTTTGTCCACTACAGAACAGAACAGAAATTAAATACATATTTGAAACTTTAAATACAGAATAAAAAATAAACATGATTGATTAGTGAAATGTATCCATCAGAACAAACTTTTAGCTTTAGAAAATCTTTAGAGAATATCAGGTGTGTAGCCTCAAAAATAGCAGAATTTGAAAACAATAATATACAAGTGAGAATTATGGGAACAATTTTGATATGGGAAGAGTTATATATTTTCTTAAATACATGTATACAACATTTTAATATTCATTTTTTCAATCTGTTTACAAATTCTTTCCCTTTCCCTCTTCCGTACCTCCTTAAGAAGGCAAACCATTTGATATTATTATACATGTTCAATCATGCAAAACATTTCTACATTATCCATGTTGCAAAACACCAACTGAAAAAAATAAGAAAATTTTAAAAACAGTTTTTTAAAATTATTTTTCAATTTACATTCATATTCTAATAATTATTTCTGTGGTGCTATATAGCATTTCCATCATAGTTCATTAAGAATTTTTATAGATCATTATACTTGTGAAAGTTGCTGTCATTCAAAGTTGAACACTGCAAAATAATTTTGTTACTGTGTACAATGTTCTCTTGGTTCTGCTCATTTCACTTTGCTCTTGTAAGTTTTCCCAAAATTTTCTGAACATATCCTGTTCATCATTTTTTTTACATTGCATTACTACTACATAGTAGTATCCCAGCATAGCCATATGCCACAATTTGTTCAGCCATTCCTCAATGGATATAACTTTATTTTCCAATTCTTTGCTACCACAAAAAGAGCTGTTATATTTTTTTTTGTACAAAGAGGTCCTCTTACTTTTTCTTTGATCTCTTTGGGTTATAGACCTAGTAGTGGTATTGCTGTATGAAAGAGTATGCACAGTTTTATACCCCTTTGGATGTAGTTCCAAATTATTTTCTGAAAAGGCTGGATCAGTTCATAATTCCACCAGTTAATGTTCTTTTTTTTTAAGAATTGTATTTCTTGAAGTTCCTTCCTTCAGCTTCTCTTTAATTTTTAATTTTTTATTTTTTCTTCCTTACTTCCTTATTCCTTTTCTTTGTTTTTTTTTTCTTTCTTGAAGACCAAAGTTATCTGAAACTGGATGACGTTTTAAATGCAGTATGTACAAAACAGAATTAATTATCTTCCCCTCCCTAAAAAATCTCCTTCCATTCTACCTTGCAAAACCATCTTCCTGGTCCTTCAGATTTGCAACTTAGGAGTCATCCTGAATTCCTCAATATCTCTCACCCTCCACATTCAAACTGTTATTAAGGCATGATGGTTTTGCCTCTAAAATTTCTTCTGAAAAAGTGCCCTTTTGTCCTTTAACTGCTTCCAGGCTAATTCAGGCTTTCATCACCTCACATTTGGATTATTACAATAATCCCACTGGTGGATTTGCCTGCCTCAAATCTCTGCACATTCAAATTCATCCTCCATTTAGCCACTAAAATGTTTTTCCTAAAATGGAGGTCAGATCATGTCACTCATACACCAGTGGCTTCCTATTGCCTCCAGAAGCAAACATAAAATGCTCTCTTTAGCCTTCCACATCCTCCATATCTAGTCTTCTGCCATCTCAGTCTTCTACACCTTTCTCCCAAAATATGCACTTTGATCCAGCAAAATTAGCCTACTGGCTGTTCCATGAACAAGACACTCCACTTCTTAACTCCAGACATTCTCTCTGACTATTCCACACATTCCTGAAACATCTTTCTGCCTCTGCTCTGACTACTCACCTCCCTGGTTTCCTTTAAATCCCAACTAAAATTCTACACTCTAAAGTAGTGATTCCCAAAGTGGGCACCACTGCCCCCTGGTGGGTGCTGCAGCAATCCAGGGAGGCAGTGATGGCCACAGGTGCATTTATCTTTCCTATTAATTGCTATTAAATTTTTAAAAAATTAATTTCCAGGGGGCTAAGTAATATTTTTTTCTGGAAAGAGGGCTGTAGGCCAAAAAAGTTTGGGACCACTGGAAAGGAAGCCTTTTCCAGTCCATGTTAATTCTAGTGCCTTTACTCAGTTACTATTCCTTATTTATTCTATATATAGTTTGTTCAATATATATTTATTTTCATGTGGTTTCCCCCTTTGATTGAAGACTCCTTGAGGTCTTTCGCCCCTTTTTGTATCATCAACCCTTAGTATAGTTCCTGGCACATAATAGATTTTTTAATAAAAGTTCATTTATTGACCATATATGTGACAATATCAGGTCATAATGCAAAAAGACAGAATTCTTTTTGTTTTCCAAACATGCATATTTTCCTTTAGTTCTGAAATATTTCCCAATTCCTCATAAACTGGAGAAAACTAAGAAGTGTTGTTTTCTTAAAAATTCAGTGTCATGTCCCTCTGATGGTAATATAAACTAAAAACACTTAAAAGTATGCTCAATCAGTAGACTTACAATTATTGCCTGAATACTTTAAAATATAGTTTACCTGACAGGAATTTATGAGTAAAGGAAGTTATACATAATGTATATTTATGTTTTTAAACTAAGAAACAGACTTTATATCTATGAAAAGTGCTAAAAACAAATGCCTGTACATATTTCAATCACCTTATAATATCTATTCTTACAGCTCTCTTCATCCTGTGTCCTCTGGAAGTCCTAGCATTTTCCACATATCCACAAAGTTTATAGCACTTCACTGAAAACATCTTATAACTTTTCATTTCCCAAATATGATGAAGTCATAGCTATAGAGATTTTATGATAGTTTTAAGACCTTGAGGAATAGGTGTTACACAGATGCATGTCACTATTGTGTTTTTATTGTGCCAATACAAGTCATTTAAGTTTCTGCTGCAGGATGATCTTAAGGATGTTTAGTTAATATTTAATTTGTTTCTTGAATGCAATGGCACTTTATGCAATGGTTTCTAATATATCAAAATCAGTGACACTTGTTTTAGCAACATCATAATAGCATTAACATCTACAAAAGATTTATTGAACATACAGTTTATAACATGGCTCATTGATAACTCTATGGCGAAGCTCCATCCTTTGTTTAAAAGGTATTTATAAATGATAGTCTAGAAGTGGAACAAAACACTTTGAAATATGGAAATCGTTGCTAGAGTTTTAAATTTCTGTGCAATGTCTAGAATTTAATTTTGTTCCACTTCTTTTAAATCTGTTTTCACAATGATGTACAGAGTCTTCAGGAGAGCTAGTTGAATGAGCCAAATGAAAACACAATTAGGATGCAGATTAAAAATTACTGTAAGTTATGGGAATGCCCATTTTGCATGGCAAAATCACTCTATTCTTAGTACTCAGTGAAATTCTAGAAAAAGTGCTTTTGAGGTATTTTGAAGCACAAGACGGACATTCAAAAAACATATTTTATAGTCAAGGCAAATTAAATGACTAATTTACTATATGAATCCTGTATATCTGTATATTTGACTTCAATACTTTCATTATTTCCCCATGATCCAAACTGTTGCTCAGTTTACCTGAACATCACCACCACTATCATCACTGTCTTAGACACCCTACATGGCTCAATTCAAAGGCTGTTGTCTCCAAGAATCTTTCTGTTAACTCCATCCAATCTGCTTTCCCATATTTATGAATGATTTTTTCACCTAAATATACTTTTATTTCTAGATAACTAACTGAGTATTTGCTAAAAATTTGCATGGTATTTTTTGCTGATTTCTACTCCGTAAATACTAAATATAACCTAACCTTGATCATTTAGAGCTATCCTTACAAAAAGTGAGGTTGAAGTATATAGCAAAGATGTCTCTAAGAACACTTATAGTTGAGCACATCTTAAGAAATTCTCTAGTGTTGAGAGCCATTGGAGAAATAGGATCAAATTTAGGGTCTGTTATCTGGATTCCCTACATGACCAATACAGGCTGAGGCAGTCTTTGTGTTTGATTCTGGTCACCTGAGCCCTGAAAAGCTCTGGTACCAGCAGGTAGGTTAATCTAAAAACAATTTGATCCCTCCAAAAGACTATTAGGAGTCATTTAGAGAAACAGAGTCTGTAATAGATATTTTATCTGGATCCCATTACAAAATCATCAGCAAGTAAAACTGTGTATATGATTTTTCTGCACTGCATGTCAAGACGCAAACAGAATGGGCCATCTAAGGTAAAAATCTGAGGCTCCTCTTTTGGCTCAATTTTAGATCCCCACCTTTCTTAATATTCTTATTGGAAAGCTTTGAGTCTTTAGCAGACCAGCATCTACTGAGTTAATGATTCCTCTCCTTGATAATTAAGAAGCCTGAACCCTAACAAACATTTCTTAGATAAGACTGCATACTTAGATAAGACTGGAGCCTTTAGTCTGGACTTTATTTGACCAGGTGCAAACCTATAATGCAGGATTCAATTAGTGAGCATCTCTATAAAATATTTCCACTCCCAGAATTATCCCCTACTAATTTATGGTTGGAATTTGGCCATTGTCTTTGTACTTATACCTTTACTCTTTAGACTTTAATAGGTTATGCATGATTTGTTACCCCTTCACAACTGTGACTCTTTTTTTGTGTTCTTTTTTTGAAATCAGTATATAATAAACTCCAAAGCCCACAGAATTCAGGGCAGCATGGGCTAACCACTAGTCTGATTGTTCTCATTTTTATTTTTCCTGTCTTAACAATCCGACACTGTAAAACGCCACTCAGAACCCTTACCATATAGAGGCTGGTTCTCTATATCTGGAAACAAATTAAAAATAATATCAGGTAAGCAAACAAAAACTCTCATCAATAAGCTCCTCAGTTCAATCTAGGACTGCACAAGAAGATGGTCAGAACCCTGTGGGCATTCTGGTCAGGGAAGTGGATTAATTCATGAATTAATGAATGAAAATAAAAACACTAGGGGATCTTGAAGTAAAATTTTAGTTAACATGGTCTGATTCCAGCAGAATATTGATCCTAACCTGCTTCATGTTTTAGGAGAAGAAATAAGGAAGAGTCAAGAGTCTACATTTAAAAAAAAATTTGTGTGTGAAGGATGATCCAAAAGAGTATATGCACCTAGAAGAAAGAGGAAGAGCAACAAGCATATTTCAGGAACAGTTCCATTATCTGAACTTGGCAAATGTAAGCAAAATGCATGCACTTACAGAAGAGGTTAGAGTAGAAATGCATTCAAAATTACTAGAAAATACATGAGAACAGAGTGACCAATGCAAGGTTAAGCAGGGGAAAATAGTCACACAAAAAATCATACTAAAAGTAGAAGAAAATATAAGAAGCAATTATTAGGATTCGTCTGGTTGAAAGAGGAGGGAGAAATGAATGGGTTCAAACAACTTTAATTGTATATTTATAAATTTGATTTCATTTATTTTCTTTCTCCACCTCTTTTTTCTTTATAAAGAAGGAAACAGATCAAAGAAAACAAAAATTACAATATAGCTTAATGGACAAAAAAAAACAATTAATTACAACAAAAATTGTATTGTTTTTCAATTAATGTAAAATAGCAATCACTAATGTGTATGGAATCATTCACCCATCAAAGGAAAGAGAATGGCTAAATATACTAGAAAGCAGAAAAGAACTGTATAATATCTATAAGAAACATACTTGAGGCACAAAGATTCAAACAGATGTGTGTAGGGAGAATGTATCATTCTTTTAGTGAATCAAAAATGTGGGAATGACAATTTGTGATCTCAGACAAGACAACAGTAAATACAGACACACAAAATAAGTAGAAATAGGACAGTTTCTATAGTGGTAACAATGTTATGTAGATAAACAATTTTTTAAAACTTTAGAACTTTTTCCCACATAATGATGAAGCATGGGTACAAAGAATTAAAGATGAAACATTCCATTTACTTCCTAATACAGAAATAAAGAACTCAAAATGCAAAGAAATATATATTTGAATATGGCAAAATTAGAATTATTTTTCCAGAACATGTAGAAACATATTGAGAAATTTATTTCTTTTTTTTAATCAATGGGGAGGGGGACAGTAGAAGAGATAGATTAACAGTCATTTTTAAAATAATACTAAAAATAAACAAGAAAGGTTCTTGTTTATTTAAATCACCATCAATAATTAAAAATATTAATTATTAATATTCTTTAATATTATTCATTGTCACAGCAACTAAATATTTAGAAGCTTATCAAATTTCAGATAAATGAATCAAAACATCAATAATTGATAACTTTAATCATCTGTGCATCTGTCAGATCTAGACAAATATAACAAAAAATAAACATGAAACAAGTCAAAGACTAGAGTAGAATTTTAGAAAAGCTAGGTATGATAGTTCTATTAAAGAAGTTAAATGAGAACCTCAAAGAATATATTTCTCAGCTTTTTATTTAGAATTAACAAAAACTGAGCACAGACTAGGTCACAAAACTCATAAAAATGCAAAAAAATAGAAATATTGAACATATCCTTGGCAGAATGAAAATAATACATTTAGATTAATAATAAAAGGCTAATTAATTTAATCTGTTAAAAAAACAAAGAAATAATTGATTATCTTATTTTTAAATGAAGAGTGATTAAAGTACATAGAAGGTTTAGATTTCAGTAAAAGCAAAAAAATCAGAGAATATATTTCTAAATACTATAAATTTTACAGGTTCAAAAGAAAAAAATAATAAATTATGTATGCAAAGAAAGACTTAAACTTGATGAAGCAATTTACTTTTTTTGCTAATTTATTTTTATTATTTTTATTTTTTATTGAATAATTAAGAAGAGTTTTCCATGGTTACATGATTCATGTTCTTTCCCTCCCCTCCTCTCACCTCCCTCCCATAGCCAACACACAATTCCACTGGGTTTTACATAAGTCGTTGATCAAGACCTATTTCGATACTATTGATATTTGCTCTAGGGTTATTGTTTAGAGTCTATATCCCCAATCATATCCCCATTGACCCATGAGATCAAGCAGTTGTTTTTCTTCTGTGTTTCTGCTCCCACAGTTCTTTCTCTGGATATGGATAGTATTCTTTCTCGTAAGTCCCTCAGAGTTGTCCTGTATCATTGCATTTTTACTAGTAGAGAAGTCTATTATATTTGATTGTGACACAGTGCATCCCTTTATATGTATAAGGTTCTCCTGGTTCTACTCCTTTCACTCTGCATCAATTCCTGGAGGTCGTTCCAGTTCAAATGGAATTCTTCCAGTTCATTATTCCTTTTAGCCCAATAATATTCCATCACCAACAATACCACAATTTGTTTATCCATTCCCCATTAGAAGGGCATCCCCTCATTTGATAAAATAATTTTTAAATATAAAAGAAATAAGGAAAAATGTAGATATATCAAATTGATAAAAATAGGTTTTTAAACTAAGGAGATAAACTGAATGACAAAATCAGAAAAATCTAAATGAACAAAAATTATAAGAAAAAAGAAAAATTCACAAGTAGCAAAGGAAAAAAGGAAATTAGAAAATATTTTGCCTAATTGTATACCAGTAAATTTAATATAAAGTAGAATAGTATAACAATTAAATATGTAAATTATGTAAGGATAAAAAATGATAAAGACTGATATTATGAGGAAAAGTAATATTTTAATTTCTATGGCCATGTTGGTAAAAATATATAAGACCACGATGAGTTCCGGTAAGACAGCGGTGTAGATGGAGCGAATCTTAAAACCTCCACACCCTTACACACCGAGATAGAGAACAATGTGCTTCGAGAAGAGGACCAAATCTAAGAATGGGACAGAGCAGGGGGAACCCTACTGCAGCACAACTAAAGAGGTACTCCAAGAAAAAGGCTTCAATACTTGAACTATCAGGACTGAGGGCATAGAAGCAGAATCCCAGGATCCCAGGACGCCTCCCCCACAGGCTGTGCAGATTCTCCAGAGGCCAGGGAAATCTCAAGGACAGCAGGTGTACTGGTCAGGAGAGAGGGCCTTGCTGGCATGGGACTCAGGGAGTCAAACACAGGCACCGGAGAGGTGACTGGAAGAGAAAACCAGAAAAACATGGCAAAAACGCCCAGAAAGAGCCAAACCCCAGAGCACAGACAGCTTGGCTTCCTCATACTGAGATAGAGAACACAGGGCTTCAAGAGGAAAGAAAAACCAGATCAAACACAGTGGATAGTGGATAGCGCAGGGGGACCCCAAAGCTGGAGAGCTCAGTTCAGAGAAAATGCTCCTTCTTGTCACCCCACCTATTTTGGTATTGTTTGTTTGTTTGTTTGTTTGTTTTTCCTTCCCCTCAAGGTTTTGAGGTTTTAGCCTTAGGGCAGATTAATCCAATCAATACAGGATTAATCCCAACAATTGGACAGACAGAGAAGTCTTCCAAGGGCAGAGAAAGTAATTACAAACCTTTGCCCTTGGGGGGAAGATCTTTCATAAAAGATCATTAAATACATCTGCTCAAACTAGCAGAACAAGGAAGGGAAAAAAACATGAGTAAACAACAGAAAAAGAGAAAAGAAATGACAATTGACAGCTTCTTTCAAGGAAGTGAAAAGGGAGCAAATGAAACAGAAATAAAAGAAGAGGAAGTAGTTCCAGCTACTGGACACAGGCTTTGGAAGATCTCAAAATTCAATTAACTCAAGAATTTAAAACTCAATTAAGTCAAGAACTTCAGGAACTCAAAAAACAATCAAGAGAGACTGAAGACAATTTGAAGAAGGAAATACGTGAGCTAAAACAAGAAAATAATGTCTTAAAAGCCAGAATTGGCCAGCTTGAAAATGTAGCAAAGAAGGCAAAAGATGTTCTACAAAGAAAATCAGACCAGAAAGAGAAGGATGACCGAAGAGCAAGGGATGAAATTCAGTCTTTAAAAAACAGAACCCAACAACTAGAAGAAAATGACTTTACAAGGCAGCAAGAATATATTAAACAAAATAAAAGAAATGAAAAATTTGAGGAGACTATGAAACACCTCATTGATTCAACCAAAGATCTAGAGAACAGAGCTAGAAGAGACAACTTAAGAATTATTGGTTTACCAGAACATTATGATAAAAGAAAAAGTTTAGATAGCATTTTACAAGAAATTAACCGAGAAAATTGCCCAGAAATTCTTGAACAAGAGGGAAAAGTGGAAATTGACAGGATCAACAGATCACCTCCTATATTTAATCCACAACTGACAACTTCCAGAAATATTATAGACAAATTCAAAAACTACCAGACCAAGGAAAAAATATTACAAGTTGCCAAAAAGAAGTCATTCAGATATCAGGGAACCACAGTTAGGATAACACAGGATCTGGCTGCATCTACATTGAAGGACTGGAAGGCATGGGACACAATATTCAGGAAAGCAAGAGAACTTGGTCTACAACCAAGAATCAACTATCCAGCAAGACTAACTATATTATTGCAGGGGAAAGTATGATAATTCAATAAAATTGAGGACTTCCAAACATTCATCAAGAAAAAACTGGTCTTAAACAGAGTTTGTTGCCCAAACCCAGAACTCAAGAGAACCAACATAAGGTAATTAAGAGAATGGGGGGAGGAGAAAAAAAATTCTTTTCTTTAAGGGACACAACAAATTCAATCAATTTATATCCCAAGAAGAAAAGAAGGTATTGGCAAATATTAAAAATTATTATTACCAAGAGAGTAACTAGAAGAAGTTTACATAGAGGGAACAGGGACTAATTGTATAGGATGAAATGTCAAGAGATATATAAATATATATCTGTATGTATGTATAAATATATACAAAACTGGGGGGAAGAAGATAACAATAAGGAAAAAAAGGAAAGTAAAACAAAAAGGAATAAATGTATATTCCATAAAGAAGCACGTGGGATTAACAGGGGAAAATAATAATATACTGTAAGGGTAAAGAGGTTAGAGAGAGGGAATATTCTATACTTAAGTGAATTGAAATCAATTTAGAGAACAATCAGATCCATAGGGACAGAAAATTGATTCACGTCCTATAGAGAAGTAGAAGGGTAGCAAAGGGACTGGTAGGGAGGGAAGCAATACTAGGGAGGGAGAGGGCTTGAGGGGGGAGGACTGCATGGCTTTAAAGAAGAATAAGAGGAGAATAAGAAGGGAGGGGGAGAAAGAGAAGAACAACAAGGGAGGGGATGATAGGAACTGATTAAAAACAAAACACTGGTATAGAAGGAAACAGTGGAAGAAGAAAGGACAGGACTAAGAGAGAGAATCAAAATGTCTGGGAATACAGAATTGATAATTATAACTCTGAATGTGAATGGGATAAACTCACCCATAAAATGGAAGCAAATAGCAGAGTGGATTAGAAACCAAAACCCAATCATATGTTGTTTACAAGAAACACACATCAGACAAACAGACAGAAATAGAATGAAAATGAGAGGATGGGGCAAAATCTTTTGGGCTTCAAATGAGAAAAAGAAGACAGGGGTGGCTATCGTGATCTCTGACAGAGCCAAAGTAAAAATAGATAAGGGTAAAAGAGATAGGGAAGGTAAATACATCCTAATAAAAGGCAGTATAAACAATGAAGAAATATCAATATTCAATATGTATGCACCAAACAGAATAGCTATCAAATTACTAAAGGAGTAGCTAGTGGAGCTCAAGGATGAAATAGATAACAAAATCATACTAGTGGGGGACCTGAAACTTCCCCTATCAGATGTAGATAAGTCAAACAAAAAAATAAATAAGAAAGAGATAAGAGAGGTGAATGAAACCCTAGAAAAATTCGAGTTAATAGATATTTGGAGAAAAATAGAGACAAAAAGGAATACACCTTCTTTTCAGCAGCACATGGAACATTCACAAAGATAGACCATGTAATAGGGCACAGAAACATGGCAAACAAATGCAAAAAAAGCAGAAATAATAAATGTAAACTTCTCAGATCATAAAGCAATAAAATAGTTATTAGTAAGAATACATGAAGAGGCAAACAAAAAACTAATTGGAAATTAAATGATATGATTCTCCAAAATAATTTAGTGAAAGAACAAATCACGGAAAAAATTAATAAGTTCATTGAAGACAATGACGATGATGAAACATCTTAACCAAACTTATGGGATACAGCTAAAGCAGTTCTAAGGGGAAAATTTATATCACTGAGTGCATATATTAACAAAATAGGGAGGACAGACGTTAATGAATTGGGCATGCAAATTAAAAACCTAGAAAATGAACAAATTAAAAATCTCAGATGAAAACTAAATTAGAAATTGAAAAAATCAGAGGAAAAATTAATAAAATCGAAAGTAAAAGAACTATTGAATTAATAAATAAGAGTAGAAGCTGGTATTTTGAAAAAACAGATAAAATAGACAAAGTACTGGTTAATCTAATTAAAAAAAGGAAAGAAGAAAACCAAATTAATAGTATCAAAGATGAAAAAGGAGACCTCACCTCTAATGAAGAGGAAGTTAAGGCAATCATTAAAAATTTTTTGCCCAATAATATAGCAATAAATTTAGTAATCTAGGTGATATGGATGAATATTTGCAAAAATATATATTGCCTAGATTAACAGCAGAAGAAATAGAATACTTAAATAATCCAATATCAGAAAAAGAAATTGAACAGGCAATTAAAGAACTCCCTAAGAAAAAAATCACCAGGGCCTGATGGATTCACAAGTGAATTCTATCAAACATTCAAAGAACAATTAATCCCAATGCAATATAAATTATTTGATATAATAGGCAAAGAAGGAGTCTTACCAAACTCCTTTTATGACACAAATATATGGTGCTGATTCCAAAGCCAGGCAGATCAAAAACAGAGAAAGAAAATTACAGACAAATCTCCTTAATGAACATAGATGCAAAAATCTTAAATAGAATATTAGCAAAAACACTCCAGCGAGTGATAAAGACGGACATCCATCATGATCAGGTGGGATTTATACCAGGAATGCAAGGATGGTTCAACATTAAGAAAACCATCCACATAATTGACCATATCAACAAGCAAACCAACAAAAACCACATGATAATCTCAATAGATGCAGAAAAAGCCTTTGACAAAATACAACACGCATTCCTACTGAAAACACTACAAAGTATAGGAATAGAAGATTCTTTCCTAAAAATAATAAACAGTATATATCTTAAACCATCAACAAGCATCATATGCAATGGGGATAAATTAGAAGCCTTTTCAATAAGATCAGGAGTGAAACAAGGATGCCCATTATCACCTCTCTTATTTAACATTGTACTAGAAACACTACCAGTAGCAATTAGAGAAGAAAAAGAAATTGAAGGAATCAAAACAGGCAAGGAGAATAAGCTATCACTCTTTGTAGATGATATGATGGTCTACTTAAAAAATCCTAGAGAATCAACTAAAAAGCTAGTAGAAATAATCAACAACTTTAGCAAAGTTGCAGGATACAAAATAAATGCACATAAATCATCAGCATTTCTATATATTTCTAACACATCACAGCAGCAAGAGTTAGAAAGAGAAACACCATTTAAAATTACCTTAGACAATATAAAATACTTAGGAATCTATCTACCAAAAAAAATACAGGAATTATAGGAACATAACTACAAAACATTTTCCAAAATAGTAAAACTAGATCTAAACAATTGGAAAAACATTGAGTGCTCATGGATAGGGATGAGCTAACATAATAAAAATGACCATTCTACCCAAATTAATTTACTTATTTAGTGCCGTGCTTATCAAACTAGCAAAAACCTTTTTTCTACATTAGAAAAAAGTATAACAAAGTTTATTTGGAAGAATAAAAGATCAAGATTATCAAGGGAAATAATGAAAAAAAAACAGGAAGGGACGTGGCTTAGCAGTACCAGATATTAAGCTATACTATAAAGAAGTGTTCATCAAAACAATATGGTACAGGCTTAGAGACAGAAGGGAGGATCAGTGGAATAGCCTTGGGGTAAGTGATGTCAGCAAGACAGTGTATGATAAACCGAAAGAGCCCAACTTTTGGGACAAAAATCCAGTATTTGACAAAAACTGCTTGGGAAATTGGAGAACAATAGGGGAGAGATTAGGTTTAGATCAACATCTCACACCATACACCAAGATAAATTCAGAATGGGTGAAAGACTTAAATATAAAGAAGGAAACTATAAGTAAATGAGGTGAACACAGAATAGTATACCTGTCAGATCTGTGGGAAAGGAAAGATTTTAAAACCAAAGAAGAGTTAAAGAAAATTACAAAATGTGAAATAAATAATTTTGATTATATTAAATTAAAAAGGTTTTGTACAAAGAAAAACAACGCAACCAAAATCAGAAGGGAAACAACAAACTGGGAAAAATCTTTATAACAGAAAATTTTGACAGAGGTCTAATTACTCAAATATACAAGGAGCTAAATCAATTGTATAAAAAATCAAGCATTCCCCAATTGATAAATGGGCAAGGGACATGAATGGGCAATTTTCAGATAAAGAAATCAAAAGTATCAATAAGCACATGAGAAAGTGTTCTAAATCTCTAATAATTAAAGAAATGCAAATCAAAACAACTCTGAGGTACCACCTCACACCTAGCAGAATGGCTAAAATGATAGCAGGGGAGAGTAATGAATGTTGGAGGGGATGTGGCAAAATTGGGACATTAATCCACTGCTGGTGGAGTTGTGAAGTGATCCAACCATTCTGGCTGGCAATTTGGAACTATGCTCAAAAAGCAATAAAAGAATGCCTACCCTTTGATCCAGCCATACCATTGTTGGGATTGTACCCCAAAGAGATCATAGATAAACAGACTTGCACAAAAATATTTATAGCTGAGCTCTTTGTGGTGGCAAAGAACTGGAAAACAAGGGTGTGCCCTTCAATTGCGGAATGGCTGAACAAATTGTTGTATATGTTGGTGATAGAAGACTATTGTGCTCAAAGGAATGATTAACTGGAGAAATTCCATGTGAACTGTAAAGACCTCCAGGATTTGATGCAGAGTGAAAGGAGCAGAGCCAGAAGAACATTGTACACAGAGACTGATATACTGTGGTAAAATAGAATGTAATGGACGTCTGTACAAGCAGAAATGCAATGACCCAAGACAATTCTGAAGGATTTATGGAAAGTAACACTACCCACATTCAGAGGAAGAACTACAGGAGTAGAAACACAGAAGAAAAGCAACTGCTTGGACACTTGGGTTGATGAGGACATGATTGGGGATGTAGACCTGATAAGACCACACCAGTGTAACTGTCAATAATATGTAATTTAGTCTTGAATGACCACACCTAATAAAACCAGTGGAAATGCAAATTGGCTACTGTAGAGGGGGACGGTGGTTGAGGGGGTGAAGGGGAAAGTAAAAGCATGATTAATGTAACCATGGAAAATTTTTCTAAAAATAAAAAATTATTAAAAAAAAATATATCTATATATATATATATGTCCACACCTGACTATTTTTAAAAATGCTGCCTGTCCGTACCTCTTCCCATATTGTCTGCATTGTCAAAGAGGTCGTCTCAAGGCAGGCCTCTGAATTTAAGATGCGCTATACATTGGAGACATCACCACATCCAAAACTGGAAACCCATTGGATCACAGAAAATGTAGTTTCAAAGTCCCCCATATGTCCACAGGAAGTTTGTCAAATACTTAAATGGAATCCCCAGAATTCCAAATAACACATTTCCCCCTGAGATCCAATAAAAAAAGATTGGTCTTTTTTTTTTTTTGATGGATCTTAAACATAGTCAACTTCTAAATTGCAGGAATTTGGGGATAAAAGAAAAGGATAAAAACTAGCCGCATTGACAAGAAGCCAATTTGGGGCAGTCCCCTATTAGCATAAGAGTGTACATTCAAAACAAACGCATTCAACTCATTCAACTCCCCAAAGTTCAATCAACTGCACCCCAAAGTTCAAATTTGGATCTTCATGATCTAGTGAAGGCTCTTCAGGCATCTTCATGGTGCCTTCACCAAACATGTTCATTGTCCGGATTCTGGGGAGATGGCAAAATCATTATCCTGAAATTACTCTCAAAAGAATTTAAACTTTACAATTAACAGAACAAGAATAATAGCATTAAATCACACAATATCAGAAAAATGAATACACCATGAAAGAATCTTTTAAAGTAGTGAAAAACATCCAAGGCCTAGATGAATTTGCAAGAGAATACTGTCGAATAATCAAATTTTAGTTAAGTTTATCATTTCACAAGTTATTTTGGAGGGGGGAAATGAAGAAAGAAAGAGTAGTTCTACCAAATTTCTCCTGTGGGAAAATATGGTAATTGATACCTGACCATTAAAATATAGAAAGCCATGCAGCACTATATTTAATGAGATTATAGGTACAATATTGCTCATAATACTAGAAAATATACAATAACTAGTATAATGATCTACTATAATTGGGATTGATTTTTACCAAGAATATAAGTTTAGTTTAATTATGAATAATTATAAACATAAAAAATCAATTTTGATAATGTGAATAATAAAAACAGAATATAAGATAGAGGAAGAAATACTATACAAAAATACTAATTTGTGTTAAAAAAAAGTATATTAATGTTTATTCTTCATCAATATACTAACAGCTAACTATATAAAAGCAAGAGTTAACATTTTTTATAATAAGAGAATTTCTTGAGAGCTTTCTCATAAAATTGGAGGTAAAAGAGCATGTATTGCCACCATTATCTGATACATGTCCAGAAATGCAAGTTGGTACAATCAGATAAGATAAAGAAATTGAGATAATAAATGTGGGAAGATGAAACAATTATTTATTTCATTAGAAGATAAGATGGTTTACTTATTAAATCAATAACTTCAGCAAGAGTCAATTATAAAGAAGATGGCGGCAGAGTTAGGAGTAGCTGCTCAATCTCTCCTAACCTAAGCATACGGGACTCCTCAAGGGGACATAAAAATGAATCCAGATGAATGAAGGAACACCACAACAGGGTGCAGCATTGAAGGTATGCGGAACTGGGGCATTTCCACTCTATAAAGGGGTGAAACAGCTCTCAATAAAATGTGAGAGGAAGAAGCCCCTCCACCCCCCCCCCACACACACACCACGCACAGCTCCAAGGCCAACCCACAAGCGTGAAAGCGGGATTGGGGCAACCAGTGAGTCACTGGCAGCTCCAAGGCTTGTACTTGAGAGTTGCAGGACATAGGACCCCAAGTGGCTAAAGAATGCGCACGGACTTTTCTGAGCGTCTGTGTGGGTGAAGACATTGCCCTAGGCGAGGACAAAGATCTCGAGGGCATGGACTTTCCCAAGCGTCTGCACAGGTGAAGGCAGTGCCCTAGGAGCAGACAAAGAACTCGAGCACAGGCTTGGACCTCAACTGGGGACCCGGTGGAGTAAGGAGCAAGGCTGAGGAATCAGCCCCTGAGACTGCTGAAGGAGCCTCGGGCAGAAGAGCAGACTAAATGGAAAGTTTGATATCCAACCACAAAAATCAAGAGAAACATGAAAAGGTAAATAAGAAACAGAGGGAAAAGAAAGAAAACTTATAATTTTTTTAAATTTGACTCTTTAAGGGCTTAAATAAGATCTAATTATCTGTATTACTATGTGGAGAAATGCTATGTATAATTCTCTGTAGTGAACTCTATTCACTATTATAATATTCATTATTATAGCAACCAGAAGAATAATTCATAGGGAGAGGACAGGATACTAAATGATCTAAGATGACATGGGGGTGGGAAAGAGGGGGGGAGAATAGTAGGGTCCACCAAGAGAAATCTGAGTAAATAAGAAAAATAGGATATTCTATTACACACAAAGAGGGCATGGGAATGGGAGGGGATAAATACTATTATAAGAAGGAGAGGAAGAGAGCATTAAGAGGTAATAATCAAACCTTACTCTCAGTGTAATTAACCCAGAGAGGGAAGAGTAGCTATATTATCCATTGGGATAAAAAACTCTATCAAACCCTACTGAGAAAGTCAGAAGGGAAAAACTAAAGGGAGCAGGAGAGTGGGGAGGTCAAAAAAGGGAGGGGAGAATAAGGGGGAGGGAATTCAATAGGCCTTTAAAAACAAAAAGAGGGGAATAACAAAAGAGGGGGCAGAAAGGGAAGGCAATCAAGGGAGTAGATACAGGATACCAGCTCAAAGCAAACCACTGGTTTAAAAGAAAATAGTGTAAGAAGAAGGGGTGGGTCTAGGAGAGTATACAAAAATGTCAGTGAATGCACAACTGAATGTGAATGGAATGAACTCACTCATAAAACAGAAGCAAATAGCAGAGTGGATCAGAAACCAAAATCCTACCATATGTTGTCTACAAGAAACACATATGAGGTGGGTAGACATACACAAGTTTAAGGTTAAGAGCTTGAGCCAAATCTTTTGGGCATCAAATGAGAAAAAGAAGGCAGGAGTGGCTATTATGATTTCTGTCAAAGCCAAACTAAAAATAGATATGATTAAAAAAGACAGGGAAGGACATTACATCCTGATTAAAGGCATTATAAACAATGAGGAAATAACACTGCTCAAAATATATTCACCAAGTGGTATAGCATCCAAATTCATGAAGGAGAAACTGGCAGAGCTCAAGAAGGAAATAGATAGTAAAACCATAATAGTGGGAGATCTAAATATTCCTCTTTCACATCTAGATAAATCAAACCAAAAAATAAATAAGAAAGAGGTAAGAGAGGTAAATGAAGTCCTAGAAAAATTAGATTTAATTGATATGTGGAGAAAAATAAATAGGGATAAAAAGGAATACACCTTCTTTTCAGCTGCACATGGTACATTCACAAAGATCTACCATGTAATAGGGCATAGAAGCATTGCAAACAAATGCAAAAGAGCAGAAATAATAAATGTAAACTTCTCAGATCATAATGCAATAAAAATAATAATTAGGAGCTTCCGGGTTAAGATGGCGACAGAGTAAGAAGCAGCTCTTGACCTCTCCTGACTGAAACACACAAAACTCCTCAAGGGGACATAAAAACAAGTCCAGACGAATGGAGGAACCCCACAACAGGGCACAGCGTGGAAGGTACGTGGAATCGAGACATTTCCAGGCTATAAAGGGCTCTCACTAAATCCCGGGCTGAGCAACTGCCCCACCCCCACCCACTCCACACTAATCTATAGCTCTGAACCCAGCTAAAAAGAAATAGGGCAAGTTTGGGGCACCCATCGAGTCATCAGCAGCTCCGGGACCTGTTCCTGAGAGCAGCAAGACTTAGGACACCATTAAGTCAAAAAACACACGCGAAATCTGAGCGCGCGGGAGCAGGACGCTGGGCGCAGAGCGCAGGCTGAGCAGAGGCGTGGGTGGAGGCAGACACAGCCAGGAACTAAAGCCTAAGTGGGGAACCAGTGCAGACGGCTATACGACTGTGGAAGCAGCGCCCTGAGACTTGTAAAGAAACCTCCGGCAGAGGATCAAGTAAGGGGGTCAACCAGGGGGCTTGACCTTGGAAAAAACCAGAACTCAGACCTCAGGAACCAATAGATCGCGAACAGACACTGAGCGCGAGGATAAATCTGAGAAGCTGCTGGGCTAATGATGGCTACTCAGCATCAGGAAGTTCAGAAGAGAAAGAATAATAACAAGAAAAAGAAGTCTTTAACACTCGACAGCTTTTACACAGAGAAAATCCAGACAATTGAGCAAACAGAGGAGGAGAACAAACAAGCATCCGGACCCTCCTCAAATAAGGAAAACTCCTCACAAGCTATTGAAGAGTTCAAAACTGAGATTCTGAGGAAAATGGAAGAGATCTGGCAAGAAAATAACAGTTTAAAAGGTAGAATCTTGCAATTGGAAAGTGAGGCTCAGAAATCAAATGAACTGATAAGCAAATTGAACACCAGAAATGACAAGATTGAAAAGGAAAACCAAAAGATTATAGCCGATAACCAGTCCCTAAAGGCTAGAATCGAGCAATTAGAAGCTAATGATCTCTCAAGACAACAAGAACAAATAAAACAAAGTCAAAAGAC
>NC_058134.1:278101664-278150408 GCF_016433145.1 Gracilinanus agilis | reverse complement strand
GCAGTACCAGATATTAAACTATACTATAAAGCAGCAGTCATCAAAACAATATGGTACTGGCTAAGAGACAGAGAGGAGGATCAGTGCAATAGACTTGGGGTAAATGACATCAGCAAGACAGTGTATGATAAACCCAAAGAGCCCAACTTTTGGGACATGAATCCACTATTTGACAAAAACTGCTGGGAAATTTGGAAAACAATATGGGAGAGATTAGGTTTAGATCAACATCTCACACCCTACACCAAGATAAATTCAGAATGGGTGAAGGACTTTAATATAAAGAGGGAAACTATAAATAAGTTCAGTGAACACAAAATAGTATACCTGTCAGATCTCTGGGAGAGGAAAGATTTTAAAACCAAGCAAGAGTTAGAGAAAATTACAAAATGTAAATTAAATGGTTTTGATTATATTAAACTAAAGAGCTTTTCTACAAACAAAAACAATGTAGTCAAAATCAGAAGGGAAACAACAAATTGGGAAAAAATCTTTATAACAAAAAACTCTGACAGGGGTCTAATTACTCAAATATGCAAGGAGTTAAATCAATTGTATAAAAAATCAAGACATTCCCCAATTCATAAATGGGGAAGAGGCATGAATAAGGAATTTTCAGGTAAAGAAATCAAAAGTATCAATAAGCACATGAGAAAGTGTTCTAAATCTCTAATAATTAGAGAAATGCAAATCAAAACAACTCTGAGGTATCACCTCACAGCTAGCAGATTGGCTAAAATGAAAGAAGGGGAGAGTAATGAATGCTGGAGGGGATGTGGGAAAATTGGGACATTAATGCATTGCTGGTGAAGTTGTGAACTGATCCAACCATTCTGGCTGGCAATTTGGAATTATGCTCAAAGGGCTATAAAAGAATGCCTGCCCTTTGATCCAGCCATACCATTGTTGGGTTTGTACCCCAAAGAGATCATAAATAAACAGACTTGTACGAAAATATTTATAGCTGTGCTTTTTGTGGTGGCAAAGAATTGGAAAATGAGGGTATGTCCTTCAATTGTGGAATGGCTGAACAAATTGTGGTATATGCTGGTGATGGAATACTATTGTGCTCAAAGGAATAATAAACTGGAGGAATTCCGTGTGAACTGGAAAGACCTCCAGGAACTGATGCAGAACTATAGGAGCAGAGCCAGAAGAACACTGTACACAGAGACTGATATACTATGGTAAATTTCGAATACAATGGGCTTCTGTACCAGCAGAAAGCAATGACCCAGGACAGCTCTGAGGGATTTATGGTAAAGAATGCTACCTGCATTCAGATGAAGATCTGCAGGAGAGGAAACATATAAGAAAAACAAATGCTTGAATACATGGGCTGAGGAGGACATGATTGGCGATGTGGACTCGAAACTACCACACCAATGCAAATATCAACAATTTGGAAATAGGTCTTGAACAAGGACACATGTTAAAACCAGTGGAAATGTGCATTGGCTATGGGTGGGGGGACAGCGGGGGGTGAAGGGGAAAGTAGGAGCTTGAATCATGTAACCATGTTAAAATATATATTAATAAATGATTTTAAAAAAGAGTCAAATTAAAATAAACCACTAAATTAACCCAGAAGGAAGAGATCCAAAAACAAAAATTCAAAATAATTATATCATATATAAAAATATTGGTAAATCCATCTTTTAAGCCCTACTCAGTACTTCTAGGATTACAACTACAAAATATATTTACAGAAATTAACAAGAACTTACGTAATTGAAAAATTAACTCTTTCTGGTTGGGGTCATTATTAGTCATTGCCTTTCTCTTAGTATATCTGTGCCAGAGACATGTTGAGAGATTCTCATAGTTGAAGGAGAGGGGAAGTAGCTTTAGGAAAAGAAAAGGTCTGAAGACAATCACAACTAGGATGCCAACCATGTGTCCGCCAGCTTTAGCCATGGATGTGTATGTTTTGTTTCCTTTCCTTTGAAAATGTACTTGATAAAGATGATAGACCACAGATTTTTAGAACTCAGAAGGACCTTAGAGGTCCCCAAGGGCAATTATCTCATTTAAAGTTAAGGAAACACAAGCCCAAAGAGGTCATGAGATGTTCCAGAGAGCACTTCTTACAGATAGCAAATGAGAGAATTAGAATGTGTTATTGGGTTTTCTGACTTTGAATGTAGTGTTGTTTCCACATAGAAACTAATAGTACAGATGTTTATCTCTTTTCAAAAAGCTTCAGTAATGTGTTTCCTTTTTTGTAGATTTTTTTCCCCAAAAAATTGCTTCCTTCCTATCACATGGCACTACTTTCATTGTACTGACTGTAGCAGCCTGTCCTACCTTTCTGATATGTTGTTTCTTCCCTGTTGGAAGATCAGCTCTGCCATTTGCTATCTATGTGGCTTTGGACAAGTCCATTAACTTCCCTTGGCCTCTCTTATCTCATTTTAACAATGAGAGGTTTGAAGCAGATAAACTCCAAGGTGCCTCCCAGTTCTAAATCTCTCATCAAATGATGCAATGCAGGCTAGAAAACCACATGACAAAAACTGTTAGAAATGGTTATAAAGTTCCGTGAGGTCCTGTGGTATTCTACTGTGATTGAACTCAATGAGCAAAGGGAATAGATTTTTACATCTATTTTTACTTGGAAGCTTTTAAAATAATCCTGGTTCTAAGCTTTGTTTTAGATAGAATTTGCTAAACAATAAATTCTCACTTTCTGAAAGTTGTATAATATTTTGGGGGACTCTAAAACACCTTAAATGGATTAAGAAAAGAGTGGAGACCCAACTGTTCCTAAGAAATAGTTAAAAGGCATGAGGAAGTATGATGATGATGATGATGATGATGATGTCTTGTTTGAGCTTTTAAAAGTTAAGTTAAATGAAAGGCAATAAATCAATGGTTCCCAAACTTTTTTGGCCTACTTCCACCTTTCCAGAAAAAATATTACCTAGCCCCCTGGAAATTAATTTTTTTTATTTTAATAGCAATTAATAGGAAAGATAAATACACATGTGGCCATCACCATACCCCTGGATCGCTGCAGCACCCACAAGGGATAGCGCCCACTTTGGGAATCACTGCAATAAATGATGAAAGACACAAGTTTAATGTTAAAAGCTCAGCTAATCTCAATATCCCAGTTATGGCAATAGCTAATTCTAGGGAAAATAAATAAGAACAGTCCATCTAAGAAGTTCGGTGGCACCATGGATAGGGCACAGGCACTGAAGACATAAAATGTGAGTTGAAATCCAGCCTCTGACATTTACTAGCATATGACAATGGGCAAGTCCCTTGATCTGTATTTGCCTTGATTTCCACATCTGTACAATGAGAATAATAATACCATCTAATTCCATAGTTGTTTTTGAGGATCAAGTGAGATGATATTTATGAAATACTTAGCACAGTGCCTCGCACAAAGCAGGTGCTATATAAATGTTTGCTATTGTTCTCAACTGGTTGTTTCAATTGTGGCTCACTCTTTGTAACTAATTTGGAGGGGGGGGGTTCCTGACAAAGATATTGGAATGGTTTGCCCTTTACTACTCTAGCTAATTTTACAGAAGAGGCAGTGATCAACAGGATTATGTGACTTGCCCAAGATCACACAGTTAGTAAGTGTCTGAGGCTAAATATGAATTCTGAAAGATGTGTCTTGTGCCACCTAGCTCCTTATTATTATTTTTATTATCATTATCATCCTCTTGGGTCTCATGTATGAGATTAACTCCTAAGGGATGCTCACCACAAAGAACTGTTTAAAGCTTAGGTTTGCCTCATGTCAAAGATCACTCAAAAAAGTAGTAGAAGGGTACTCATTTAAGATATAAATCCATTCTGGGACAGATTCCATTTCCTCCTCACTAAAGAAATAACACTTACAACCTCATATATATGCACCTTAGTCAAACATTACACTTTTACACACACACATAGGCACACAAACACCCACATCTCACAAGACAGAATTGAGAAAGATTTAAACTAAAAGTAATATATCTGTGTTTCTGTTTTCTCATGAGCTTGATGCTTAAAACATGAAAAGATGAATCATTTTGTAGGATTATGGAATCACATTTTTATCTTCCCCTCATCAGCTCATCATTATTTCTGTGAAGGTTCAATTTTTTTTGTACAGTCAAGGAATTGAGCTTTTTCTACTACTGGTGATCATCTTTCTTTTGTAAAAATTTCAGGAGTCCCCTCCTACAGAGAAAATAGCATCAACTAAGGAACTCCTGAGTTAACTACTGCCAAAAGTCTGTCTTATGATTACTGGAGGAAAAACATATTCTAGAAAAGAAAAAACAACAACAACAAAAATGCCCCTGGATCTGTAATTGTGACTTGGGAAAAATAGGAACACATGTCCTTCTTGTGTGGTGGGAGCATTGGTCATTGGTTTTGGGGGGTTAAAGGAGGAAAGCCATTTCCACTCAGAAAAATCACGGAGAAACTTATATGCCATGAATTTCAGAAAAAGGAGGGAATAAAGAGAGAACTGGGAGGGGAGAATTGCCTTTCTTATTGCATTAATGCAGTTTTGATTCCAGATTCCTGGGGATCAGGTGATGCTTAACTATTTTTACCTATTACATGAGTATCAATTAAATTAAATCTGCTATTGACCTAGTTGGATGAAATTAATTAAATTTTTGAGAGCCTCTGTCCTCATGCTCTCCATCAAGAGAGAAACAAAAACTATGAAAGTATACTCACATTCAAAAGCAATCTTGTGGCAGTCATAGCCACAATGGCCAGACACTGATAATTTCTTTGACTTTTAATTATTTTTTTAATTTAAATATTTTATTGTCTTAGGAAAATTTTCCATGGTTACATAATTCTTGTTTTTACTTTCCCCTTCACCACCACCCCCATATCCAATGCACATTTCCACTAGTTTTAACATGTGTGATCAATCAAGACTTATTTACATATTATTAATAGTTGCATTGGTGTGGTCCTTTCAGGGCTACATCCCCAACCATGTCTACATCAACCCATGTGTTCAAGCAGTTGTTTTTCTTCTGTGTTTCCACTCCTGTAGTTCTTCCTCTGAATGTGGGTAGCATTCTTTTCCTTAAGTCCCTCAGAATTGTCCTGGGTCATTGCTTTGCTGCCAGTATGGAAGTCCATTACATTCGATTTCACCACAGTGTATCAGTCTCTGTGTACAATGTTCTTCTGGCTCTGCTCCTTTCACTCCGCATCAATTTCTGGAGGTCTTTCCAGTTCAGTTTTCCTGAAGTTGAACCATTCTTCCATTCCTGGTATAAATCCCACCTGATCATGATGAATCACCCTCTTGATCACTTGCTGGAGTCTCCCCTGCTCTCCTTGGTTAATCCCTTCTGACTTTCTCAGTAGGGTTAGATAGAATTCTATATCCCAATGGATATAGCTACTCTTCCCTCTCAGGGTTAATTGCGCTGAGAGTAAGGTTTAATTTATGCTTTCTTAATGCTTTCTTCCTCTCCTTATAATAGTATTCATCCCCTCCCCTTCCTGTGCTCTCTTTGTGTAGTTTAGAATATCCTATTTTTCTTATTCATTCAAGTTTCTCTTGGTGTCCTCTACTATTCACCACCCTCTTCACCTCCCCGCCCATCTCATCTTAGACCATTTAGTGCTCCAACCTCTCTCCCTGTGAATAATTCTTCTAATTACTATAATAGTGAATGCAGTTTTTGAAGATTACACATAACATTTCTCCATATAGGAGTACAAATAATTTGATCTTATTAAAGCCCTTAAAGAGGCAAATTTAAACATAAGAGTTTTCTTTCTTTCCCCTCTGTTGCTTATTTATCTTTTCATGTTTTTCTTGGTTTTGTGGTTGGATATCGAACTTTCCATTTCGTTCTGGTCTTTTCTGTGCAAATACTTGAAAATGTTCTATCTTGTTCAATGCCCATACTTTCCCCTGGAAGTATATAGTCAGTTTTGATGGGTAGGTGATCCTTGGTTGTAGACCCAGTTCTCTTGCCTTTCTGAATATCATCTTCCAAGCCTTGCGGTCTTTTAGTTTGGAGCCTGCCAGATCCTGTGTGATCCTAATTGGTGCTCCTTGATATCTGAATTGTCTTTTTCTGGCTTCTTGTAAAATTTTTTCTTTTACTTGGAAGCTCTTGAATTTGGCTATTATATTCCTGGGGGTTGTCTTTTCAGGGTCTAGTGTAGAGGGTGATCTATGGATCTTTTCAATGTCTATATTGCCCTCTTGTTGTAGAACTTCAGGGCAGTTTTTTCTGAATAATTTCTTTTAGTATGGAGTCCACATTTCTATTAATTTCTGCTTTTTCAGGAAGACCAATGATTCTCAAATTGTCTCTTCTAGCCCTGTTTTCTTGATATGTCAGTTTCTCAGTGATATATTTCATGTTCCTTTCTATTTTATCAGTTTTTTGACTTTGTTTTATTTGTTCTTGCTGTCTTGAGAGATCATTGGCTTCTACTTGCCCCAATTCTTGTCTTTAGAGACTGGTTTTCTGCTATAACCTTCTGATTTTCTTTTTCAATTTGGTCTATTCTGTTTTTCAGCTGTTTGATTTTGGTCTCCAATTTGCTTATCAATTCTTTTGATTTGGGGACATCTTTCTCCATTTAGGAGTTTCTGTCCTTTAACCTGTTAATTTCCTTTTAAGCTATTTCCCTCTTCTCTCACTAAATCTCTTCCATATTTCTCATGATCTCAGATTTGAACTCTTTAAGACCTTGTGACCAATTTTCATTTTAGGGGGGAAGGTTTGGATATGATTACTTGTTTGTTCTCCTCTGCTGTTTGCTCTGCTGTCTGGATTTTTTCTGTGTAAAAATTGTCAAGTGTTAAAGATTTCTTCTTGATCTTTCTCTTTTGGGGTTCTTGTGACTGGCTTGCCATTGTTAGCTGGGAACCCTCTCAGCTTTATCCTCATGCCCAGGGTCTTTCTGTGCTCGTTAGGCTCCTGAGGTCTCAGGTCTAGTTGTTCTCAGGGTCAAGCCTCCTGTGGTCCCCTTGCTTGTTCCTCTGCCTGAAGCTCCTTTAATAGTCTCAGGTTGCTGCTTCCACAATCATGCAGCCCTCTGCACTGGGTCCCCAAATTCTGCACCTGCCCTCAAGGTCCACATCCATGCCAGAGTCCGTGCCTGCACTCAAGGTCTGTGGGGTCTTAAGTCTTGCTGCTCACAGTAGCAGGCTCTGGTGATCCCAGGAAGCTGCCAAGAACTTAATGGATTCCCCAAACTTGCTCTAACTCTTTTGTGCTGGATTTGGCACTGTGGGTGGTGCTGGGGGCGGGGGTTGCTCAGCTAGCATTTTAGTGAGAGTTGTTTCACCCCCTTATATCATGGAAATGCCCGATCCCACGTACATTCAATGCTGCACCCTGTTGTGGTGTCCCTTTTTTTGTCTGGGTTTGTTTTTATGTCCTCTTGAGGAGTCCTGTATGTGTGGGTTAGGAGAGGTTAAGCAGCTGCTTTTTACTCTTTCGCCATCTTAACCCAGAACCTGATCTTTTAATTATTAAGGGTTGAAAAAAATACATAAAATGTAAGCCAATGCCCAAAGAAATAAAACCAGAGGATATATTCCAGAATTATTTGTTGTAGGCTATTAGTTTATCCCCTCCTGGATCACTGCCTTGTCATAGCAGAGGAGATTGCATAGCTCATTGAAACTAGGAATTATGTTGTGCAGGATTTTCTAAGATGGACAGATCATAATGGAGAGTTCTGACAAAATGTGATCCACAAGAGAAGGAAATGACAAATCACTCCAGTATCTTTGCCAAGAAAACACCATAAACAGTATTGAAATGATAAAAGATATGACACCAGAAGATGAGCCCTTTGGGTTGGAAGGTAGCCAACACACTCCTGGGGAAGAATGGAGGACAAATATAAGTAGTTCGAGATCTAATGAAGCAATTAGGTCAAAGTCAAAAGGAAGCTCAGCTGCAGATGTGTCTGGTAATGAAAGAAGAGTCTGATCCTGAAAATATCAATACTGCCTAGGAACTTATAATGTATGAATCAAGGCAAGCCATATGTGACCAAACAGGAGATATAAATATTAAATATAGACATTTTGGGTGTCAGTGAATATAAATAGATAGCAATGGGTGAACTTAATCCAGGTGATCATTACATATACTATTATGGGCAAGAATCCCCTACAAGAAATGGAGTAATTCTCATAGTCAATAAAAATGTGTGAAAAGACATAATGGGGTATAATCTCAAAAATAAAAGAATATCATTTTTGAATCCACTATTCAATAAAAAATACTGCTGGGAAAATTGGAAAACAGTTTGAGAGAGATTAGATTAAGATCAACATCTCAGACCCTATACCAAGATAAATTCAGAATTGTGAATGACTTAAATATAAAGATGGAAACTGTAAGTAACTTAGGTGAATATCAAATAGTTTACCTGTCAGATCTATGGGAAAGGAAAAATTTTAAGACCAAGCAAGAAAAAGAGAATATTACAAAATGTAAATTGAATAATTTTGATTACAATAAATTAAAATTTTTTGTACAAACAAAACTATCATATCCAAAATTAGAATGTAAGCAAAAATTGGGTAAAAAATCTTCATAACAAAAACATGTGACAAAGGTCTAATTACTCAAATTTATGAAGAACTAAATCAATTGTACAAAAAGCAAACCATTCCTCAATTGATAAATGAGCAAGGGACATGAATAGGTAGTTTTCAGATAAAGAAATCAAAACTATCAATAAGCACATCAAAAAGTGTTCTAAATCTCTTGTAATCAGAGAAATGCAAATCAAAACAACACTGAGGTACCACCTCACACATAGCAGATTAGTTAACATGACAGCAAAGGAAAATCATAAATGTTAGAGGGGATGTGGCAAAATTGGGACATTAATGCATTGCTGGTGGAGTTGTGAATTGATCCAAAGATTCTGGATGGGAATTTGGAACTATGCCCAAAGAGCATTAAAAGACTGCCTGCCCCTTTTTATCTAGCCATACCACTGCTGGGTTTATGCCCCAAAGTGATCATATGGAAAAAAAGACTTGTACAAAAATATTTATAACCACCCTCTTTGTGGTAGCAAAAAATTGGAAAATGAAGGGATGCCCTTTGATTGGGGAATGGCTGAACACATCTTGATATCTGTTGGTGATGGAATACTATTGTGCTTAAAGGAATAATGAATTGGAGGAATTCCTTGTGAACTGGAACAACCTCTAGGAATTGATGCAGAGTAAAAGGAGCAGAACCAGGAGAACCACATACACAGAGACTGATCCATTGTGGCACAATCCAATGTAATGGACTTCTCTACTAGCAACAATGCAATGATCCAGGACAATTCTGAGGGACTTATGAGGAAGAACACTATCCACATCCAGAGAAAGAACTGTGCGAGCAGAAACACAGAAGAAAAACAACTACTTGATCACATGGTTCGATGGAGATATGATTGGGGATGTAGACTCTAAATGATCACCCTAGCGCAAATGTTATTAATATGGAAATAGGTCTGGATCAATGACACAAGTAAAAACCAGTGGAATTGTTCATTGGTTATGGGAGGGGAATGGAGTAGGGGAAGAAGAGAACATGAATCATGTAACTTTGGAAAAATATTCTAAATTAATTAAATAAATAAACTTAAATAATTAGAAATATCAAGGGAATATTTAATGCATAAATGGACATGATCTAAGGCAAAAATGGAAGGGACTTAGCAGAAGTAAAGGAAATTAAGAAGAGACTGCAAGGATATATAGAAGAACTGTTCAAGAAAGATATTAATATCACTGGTAACCTTGATAGTGTAGTTACTATCTAAAGACAGGAATCCTGAAGAATGAAGTCAAGTGGACCTTAGGAAGTATTGCTAAAAATAAGGGTAGTTGAATGAACAACTGTTCTCTTTAAAATCTTAACAGAGAATGCTGTTAAAGTACTGAATTCAATATGCCAGCAATTTTGGAAAACTCAGTAGTGCCCAGCAGATTGGAAAAAATCAGCTAATGAACGAATTGTAATGTAGGGCAATGCTAAGGAAATATTCAAATTGCCAAACAATTGCATTCATTTCACATACCAGAAAATTTATGCTTAAGCTAGATTTCAGCAATATGTGAACCAAAAATTACTAGAAGAGCAGGCTTCTTTTCAAGGAGGCAGAGGAACTAGAGACCAAATTGCCAACATTTGCTGAATTGTGGAGATTACAAAGGATTTCTAGGGAAAAAACAAACAAACAAATCATCAAATAACTAAACAACAACAAAAAATACAACTAATTCTGCTCTACTGAATATACATTAAAACCTTTGACTGTGTGGATCACAACAAAATGTGGTTACAGATGGGAGTACCAGATGATCTTACTTGTCTCCTGGAAATTCTATATGTAAGTAAAGAAAAAAATCATTAGAACCAACCATGGAACAATTGATTGGTTTAAGATGGGGGGAAAAAGTTATGTCAAGGTTTTATATTATCACCTTATTTACTTAACTTATAGGCAGAGTTCACCTTATTTGAAATAAGAGTCTGGATAAATAAAAAATCAGATTTAAAATTACTAGGAGAAATATCAACAATTTCAGATAAGCAGAAGATATCACTGTAATAACAGAAAATGAGCAAGAATTAAGACCTTAGGGTGAATTAGGAGAGTTTAAAAGGTGGCCTGAAGCTTCACAAAATAAAAATAAAAACAAACAAATAAAAAACTCCCAAGATCATAGCAACTTGCCTCATCACTTCCTGACAAATAGAAGGAGAAGATATGGAAGTACTATGAGATCTGATCATCTTGAGCTCAAAGATCACTGTAAACAGCCATGAATTTTTTAAAAAATCAAAAAACTCTTGTTCCTTAGAAGTACAGTTATGACAAATTTATAAGGCATACTAAAAAAGGAGAGCCATCACCTTGCTAACAAACTTTATAATCTTGATGATCCTTGAAATACTTATCATTAAATCTATGGTTTTTCTAATAGCAATATATGAGTGGGAGAGCTAGATTATAAGGAAATCTGAGAATCATAGAATTGTGGTTTTCTGATTGTGGTTCTAAAGAAGAGTTTTGAGAGTCTCTTGGATAGCAAGGTGATGAATTTAGTCAATACTTGAAGAAATTAATTCAGGTATTCATTAAGATGAAGCTTAAATACCATCTAAAGAGAAGATAGGTCATATAAGGAGAAGACAAGACTCACTAGAAAAGATTCTGTTGTTGGGAAAGAGATATCAGAATAAAAGAAGGATAGATAATATGATAGAAGCAATGAAATGAATTTGAAGAGACTTTGAAAGATTATAGATGACAGAAGACCCTAGGGTGTTAGAGTTCATGATATCATAGGATTTAAATTAATGTCTAATACTTCAAGTATTATATTTTACAAAGTTTATTATCAAACAAAATAGAACCACATGACTAAGTTTTTCTCCCTGCTCAAAAACCCCAAGTCCATAGCTGCCACCACAGGAACAGAAGAGAGTGAGAGATGGAAATCCACAGAATTTATATCCTGTCTACGTCAGTACGTGATGACAGGAAGAGAGAGGGATGCTGGGAATTGTAGTTTTTTTAAGGGTAACATTCTAATTACACAGTATCTGGAAGAGTAAGACATATCTGACTAAAAAAACTTCAAAACAATAGAAAATAAGAACTAAAAAAACAATAATAAATTGGTTCAGCAACTGAATTAAAGAAAAAACCCCAGCTATATTCAAGGGAGAGGGTGAGGTTATTTCATTTGTTCAATTAAGTCATCTCACCTAAATTTAAAGTGATAAGATATTGTAAAAGGGAATTCTTAATCCCTTTCTCTAATTTAACTGGGGACCTGGAGGTCCTTTTACCATAGTGATGTGTAAAGATATACAAGCCCACAGTGAAAGGAAGTAGAAACCAGAGAGACTGGAAGTGAGGTAAGAAAGGGTTATAAAAGGCCAGTATGAGGACTAAGATTGGCTTTTTGACCTTTGTTGGGTTTGGGAGGTGATTGGTCATCGGTGATTGGTTGTTGGTAGTTGGTCTTTGGGGATTGGTTGCTGGTAGTGTGGGTTGGTGGTTAGTTGGTGTTTGGAATCAATGATAATAATTAATAAAAATATATATTCTGTGTGGTGAACTGAACTGAAGTGTGATCAGCTGGACTTTTCTCCAATGACAGTTATAGGCAATTATAGGCAATTATAGGTGGTTATAGTAATTTCAGTTTAGCTAGTTAAGCAATTTCTCTCTCTTCCTCGTTCCTATATTTCCATCCTTTTACTATATTCTCATTAAAACCAAAACTGTTAAAAGCTGCTCTCTTATTTTTGTCAAACTTCTAATTTAGCCTTTATAATACCAAATAAATCAATTTCAATCATAGGCTTTAGGCTAAAGGGTAAAAAAAGTCAATTTTCAATAAATCTGAGAAAGTAAATTATGTGAAGTAAGGACTTCTCTATTAGAAAATAATTTCTTGAAAAAAATGAAATGCTATTTAGGAACCTTAAAATAGCATTTAATATCTTATGTCCCAATAAACTCTAAATAGATATTTTACTTAAAAAGAAAAAATTTCATTTTAAAAGACCTTGAAAACCTTTGACCCAAGTATCCCACTCCTGGGTATATATATATTCCTAATCAGGTCAAAATAAAAAAAAAATGCTCTATATATACCAAAGTATTCAGAGTATCTCTGTTTGTTATAGCAAAGTCCTGGACATGCAAGAGAGACTCATCTGCCAAGGAATGAGTAAAGAATTATAAGACATGAATTCAGTGGAATATAATAATAAATTATGTTATATGAATGTTGTTGTGCCATAAAAATATGAGATTCAGAAAGAGGATGATTTATGTGAATTGATGCAAAGAGAGAAAACAAAATCAAGAAACACAAATGTAATTTATATTGATTTTTATAATGACTTCAAAAATGGAAATGTAAATAACATTAAAATAACTAATCCTATACAATGATCAACTGTAGACCTGGAAAGAAATAAGAAAGTATATGTTTCTTCCTTCATTACAGGGATAAGGGTGAGATGTGGTTACTAGGAAGATCAATTCATTTGGGAAATCCAGTCAGTGATATTGTCTCTCAAGTCTTTCCTATGAGTTCCTAAAATTAGAAAAAATAATACAAATCCCTTCTGCCTAAAATAAATAAGTTTTAAGTGCTTTCCTTCACAAAAAAAGAGACTTATTTTGCTTTGTGACACACATCAATAGTTATACCATTAGTGAAAAGCTAGGAAAACCAGAGAGGAATGGAAGGGGGAAAGGTTAAACTTCATTGAGCTCTATCACACGGTCTTCATCAGAATCTTACTCCTTTGATAAGCAGCTATTGCTGTCACTGAGGAAAATCCATGGGATTAGAGAAAAGCGGTAAAGGCATCAGAAAAAGCCTTGAAATTCACCCAAAACAAATGAAAATCTTTCATTTCTCTTTTTCATTCTGTTCCATGCCTTTTTAAAGTGTTCCACAGAGTGGGCAATGCTTTTGTTCTTCCTTTAGTAAGATATTGGAAAAGACATTTTCAGAACTTTGAAAATACACACCAAGGAGAGCTTTGTAAATCTATTATATGGAAAATAAAAAAGGCATGAAAATTAAAAAATAATAAGCAAAATCATGCGGAAAGGAGTAAAACATATCCCAAAGATTATTAATAGGAGATTCAGATTACCACAATAATAATAAAATATTCTCTCTTTGCTTTTAATTGTATCTTGCAGGGACCCCCTGACTTCAGACTGTCTCAGGGGCATACACCAATGTATCATTGCCACATTTAATATTATGTACAGATGGAAATAAAATGAAGAAAATAGTTTTAGCATGCTTTACTTATGATTTTCAAAATAAGGCATTTCATAAGTTCATTTCACGCATCAGAGATGTAAGTTGAACCTGAATGTGTCTTTAGAATAACTTCCCCTCCAATTAAAAAAAATAGAGTTCATGATCATGATATCTTAGCAATAGGCAGCTTTGAACATGTGAAGAATTTCACTGTAGTCAATTTAAAAAAATAAATGCCTTGCATTAATAATATGTATAATAATTTGATCTGTGGGCTTTAGTAATTCATATCAATTATTATAAACATTGAAGAAGGGAACTGGTTATTAAAATTGCATGTTCAGAGATGGGCTTGACTCAGACAAGTCCTTTGGTGGTTTAGGTTCCACAATGGGACTCACCGAGACACTTGGGGGATAGTCAACAGTTAACAAAAAAGAGATTTACCTAGCTATAGCAAAATAAGGAGATTCAAGAAAACAGGCATTAAGGACTTCTAATTGGGCCAGCTGATTGAAGCTCCCTTTCCTCTGTTGTCTATTATGATCTGCTTACCCCTCAAATATCAGGGAAATTGCCTTGGTGCATCTTGAGATGCTCAAGTGACCAAGAGTAATGTTGACAGGTTGAGTCTTCTCTGAGTCAACCAATTCTTGAGGGTGGTTTCAAAATGTGTTAAGGAAAAATAATGCCCAAATTACAGTCAGTCAGGCTATCACATATATGCTATAAATACCCATGGAAGATGGATCATTTTCAGAAACCCACTTACCTCCCCCCACATCCCTTTCTTAGGGTACTAACACAGGAGTTAAGGGGAACTAATATCACGAGATTCCAAAGCCCTGGTGTACAGAGAATACTGGAGAAGGAACTGGTAAAAGGGTGTGGAAAGAGTAAAATAGTAGGAAAGGCTCATGTTCAGTAATTCAGACTCTAGGATTTGGGGCTACGATGGAAGAAAATAAAGTGTACCCTGTTGCCTTTCCCTCAAACCCTTCTTTGCCATTGCCATTCCAACAGATCTGGAGAATAGAACTTCCTTAATTTTCTAGTAGATTATTGGAATTCCAGAGACAGGAGTTCCTCTCTTGAATTTGCTATTCATAAGCTATATGACTTTGGCTTACTTAGATACTCAAGAGTCTTCTTAACCATTCTCAGCTTCAGAATTTGCAAATTAGGGAAATAATGCTAATTTTCTCTAATGATAATTATTAACTACCATTTATATTAACATTATAAGATTTGTAATGTGCATAAAATGGTATTATCACTATAATATTATTGTTATTATTTTCTATTTTACATTTGAGAAAACTGAGTAGATAGAGGTTAAAAGAATTATTAATGTTACAGTAAGACAGTATCTGAACTGAGATCTTCTTCACTCCAGGCTCAGCACTCTATCCACCACTGCATCAGAAGTAAACATATGATGAATTATAGAAAATTCTGGTGATAGTCATAGAATAGTATATTTAGAGCCAGTAGGGGCCATAGAAGTCATCAGTTGAAACCTCTTCATTTTATACATTTACCTCAAAGCATAGCAGGAAAATCTGCCTTAAATAATAGCAGGTGCCAATAGGACCTAAGTGTCTAAGGCATGATTCAAAGCAAGGACTCTCTTGACTTCAAGTCTAAGTGCTTTTCAAATATTCCCCAAGGTGTACTAGAACTAGCTTGAATAGGCTCATGAAAGTCAATTGTTAAATTTTCAGTGGGGGCTTTGGAAATTGGCAGATACTACACATCTGAGCTTAATTGCTATTTTTTATTAATTGGTTAAACTTTAGAAAATGATGGGGGGAAATGCCAATAATGTAAATTAAACTGAAAACGCATGTGATATATAAAAAACATTTTTTGAGAGATGGTCATTAAAACATTTTCATCTTGGGATATCTCACAGCACAGGGCCATATCACTGAATTCTGAAATTCCAGAAATTGGGCTATTACAACTAGGACCACACTTGGAGGTTCTATGTTGTGCCCATGAAAACCTCATCCCATACATTTGAGTCTTCAGTGGAACATTAGTGAATGAAACCAAGCAAAATGAATTGCAAATCTGCTTATCTCTGCTATTGGAGCTGTTCCTTCTCTGAGGCTCCACTGTTGAAGCACATCCTCATCCCGAAATTTTCCTTGTCACCCTCTTCCTTGTCACTGACCAGTCAGCCAAGATGCAATATGGCAGCACTGTCTTCAGTTGATCAGTTTCACATCTTTAGGTGAGGGCATTTCACAGCCTTTTCATCACCAAAATAGAAAAGAGTCCATGGATGCCAAAAACAATCTACACACAGCTTCACAATTCTGCCTAAGGGAACCCATTTTACCTTCAACTTTATGAAGCCAAATTATAGTCACCTACAGACATCTTTATACATTGGAGCAATGCCAGAGACATGCTTTTACTTTTCGTGCCTGCCTGTGAATTTTATTATGTGATGACATTACTTAACTCTACTGCCTTCACAAATGTCCCTGGAATTCCTGTTGATATTAAAGAAAGAGAGACACAAATGCAAGCAAGTCAGAAAGAGTCTCTCTTCATTTTAAGCACAGAGATTCCTGAGAAAAGAATGCAAATTAAAGTTATTATCTCATATAAAATAACATCTTGGATATGTGTTTTATATTAAAAAAATGTAGCCCACATGAACATTTCAAGACCAGATTTAAACCCAGGACTTTATTTCATGTTAAAAGAACCTTAATTCTTGGTTAGAGAATCATCTGTTTGTGACTTGATTTCACATTGATTTGTGATTTGATGGACTGGTGTGATTTCAAAGAGGTCAATTTTGAAACTTCATTATTCGAAGAGATGATTGCCCCAACCTACTAATATGGTTTCCTTATTACTTAAGGTATTAAAGAATCCCAAGTTTCTCATTCTTGATAGAATCCTCTTTGTTCCCCAGAGCCAACATATCTTTGATCCAGGATTACTGCAGTAACAAATTCAGAAACAAAGGGGAAGCAGGTCTCCTTGAATCAATGACATACTTTTTTTATTACTAAATAAACCAGTTCATTAAAGACTGCATGTTTCAAGAGTCTACCATTATGTTCCAGTTCTAAGCACGGATCATTGGACTGTCTGACTTGAGTTAAGCCTAGCCCAGAATATCTAAGTCACTATGGAAAATTTCCTGAGCCCAACATGATGGCACATTCCTGAGATCTCTCTATTTGAGGAAACTGAGGTTGGTTTATCTCTTGAACTGAGGAGTTCTGAGCTATAGAGATCTAGAATCATTTAGGTCTAAAATAAGTTGAAGCACCAACTTAAGGAGTCCCCTAGAGTCAAGCAGCTGCCATTTTGCATAGAGAGAATTTGGTTACATAGCCTAGTTGGAAATAGAGATGATTAAAGTCCTCATGCCAATCAGCAATAGACTTATGAATTATAAAAAAGAGGAAGGAGAGGGAGAGGGAGGGAAGGGAGAAGGGAAGAGAGAAAAGGAAGGATTGGACATATAATTTTCTTTCTGTTTTGTTCTTGTCTCTTTCCTAAAACTCTGATTGGAGTCCTCTGACCTCAGTCCAGACAAGAAGCAGATCTTCCAGATGTCAGAAGACACAACTGTGCGGCATTTAGAGCGTTTTGCACTCTTCTTCACTTGGCTCTACCTAGCTCATTTAACTGCTTCACTACTCAATAGGCTTGTTTGCAGATAAAACACTTTTCTCCACCTTGCTTCAAAGGGATGGATAGCAAATTCTTAGATTCAGTTCTAAACTCATTTTTTCCCTTTAAAAAATGAAGGTTGTCTTGAGGTGTCAAAAAGGAGCTCAGATTAATATTAACTTTCTATATAGCTTCTTCCTGACTTAAGTATCATAGCAATATTTACAACATAAAAGGAATTTCATGGAGCCCCATTTTTTACACTTTCTTCAAAATTCATTCAGTATTGAAATCAATTAAACTTAACAATATTCCTCCAGTAAGCATTCATTCTGTTTAATATTTTTTAGTTCCTGAAAAAAAGAACACAAAAATAACAAAACACACATGTTTATGAAACATCTATTTCTTTAATACTCGTGTCTGTAAAAGCCAAGAAAGGGTAGTTACAGAGTGTGAGTACCACAAAGGCAAGTACTTAATAAGTGTTTGTTGAACTGAATTAAATACCAATGTGTTTGAAAATTGAAAAGCTATGTACCTAATTTTATCTGTAAATAGGGTAAAGAGTAATCCTTTTAAAGTATACTTTTTAAAAACTAAACTATAATAGAAATTTTGCACTTTACTGTTTCAATATACTGTAAATGACAAAGCTTATGAAGTCAAAGACACTTCTTACAATTATGTAAGAAGAGTTCAAGATCTAATATTGCTCTATGAGTCATTCTATAATAGTAATGCTATTCAATACATGTTAACTTTTAAGAAAGAAATAGCTATTTCAGGACTAAAGTTTAAAATCTAGATTGAGTATCAACACATTCAACCCAGCTGTTAGAGAAAGGAATTAAACAGTTGAACCAGAGAGCTTAGAAGCCTTAATGCTTTTCATCACCATGGAAACTGACCTACTCAAAGCAGATAATGCCTGAGCAGAACTAAGGTTTAAATTTCTGAGTAACTCTTGATCATTTATTGTAACAAATTAATTTTTCTTGATTTCATACATAGTCCTTCTAAAAAAGAATTCACTGGTTGGAAGTGAACTGTGTATTGAATTGATTCAGTCTAGCATATTTTACTGGGACTAATCCAGCTACCCAAAGACAGAAGTGAATTGTCAAATTAGTGTTTCATAGTCTTCCCAAAATTGTACTGAGGATGGAACATCTTTGGTAACACTGGAAACACTGACTTGCAAGTTAGAAAAATCTGGGTTCTAGGGCATGGTCTACTATTAATTTATACTGTTATTTGTTTTAACATCTATAGGACTCTTTTCTCACTTGTAAAATGAAAAGATTGGATTAGATGATGCTTCAATTTTGTAGCTTTTTTTTTACTCTGAATACCCATTTTTCATCAGTCATTTCAATTATGTCCAAGTCTTCATGACCCCATTTGGAATTTTCTTGGCAAAGATACTAGAAACTGAGGCTATGAAAGCAAGTGAATGGTCCTGGGTCACATAGTTAGTTTCTGAGGTTGGATTTGAACTCCGGTCTCCCTGACTCCAGGTGCAGCACTCTCTCCACTGTGCCAGCTATCTGTCCCCTTGAATAACCCCATAGCCAGTATTCTATTCATTTACAGTATATTGAAATTCAGATGTACAAAACTGCCAATTATTTTAGTTTAATTCTTAAAAGTATACTTTTTTAAAACTCTTACCTTCCACCTTAGAATCAACACTGTTTGTTGAGTACAAATGGAAGTTAAGTGATTTGCCCACGGTCACACAGCTAGGACAGTCCAGATCTCTAGACTTGACTCTCAATCCACTGAGCCTCTTTGCTGCTCCCAAAAATATACTTTAAAAAGATTACTTTTTGCCCTTTTTACATATCAAAGTATAGTGCATGGCTTTTCAATTTTTAAGATTCTTAACACCTTTTTTGTCAGGGTATCATGGAATTCTTTGCCAGTCTGGTAAAACCTGTAGATCCCTCATTAGAATGATGTTTTAAATGCATAGGATAAAATTAATAGAATTACAAAGGACAATAATTACATAGGATTAGTTATCAAATTTTAAAAGTTAAAAGAATCCAAGTTAAACACTACTTCCTCAAGACCAATCAAGTTAATTTTATAAAGAACTAATGAAGATCAGAAGTTCAAAGGAGCACAGATTTAGACTAGCTTAATGTTAAGCTAGCATTCATTATTCATTTTACATATGAGCAAACTGAAGACTAGGGAGGTTAATTAACTTTTCTAAGGCCAAATAGGAAGCAAATGATAAAGTTGTATACCTTGGGAAGGTGCCAGAAAGAAAAGCTGATTCCAAATTGAGTTGTGGAATATTAGAGTTACAGGAGACATTATTATGTTATTTTGAGATTGCAAATCACCTTACATACATTATTTAATTTTACTCTCATGAGTCTGCAAAGTATAAACTCATCATTTTTAAGATGTCTCAACTAAATGGCACATCTATGTTCACACAGCTAATAATTGACAAAGGTGATTTTGTACCCACATTTATCCTGCTTCCAACTCTCTATAATATACTATCTCAATTCATAGGACTTTAATAGACAGGTAAAATTGTGGGGAGGAGAGACAAGGGAACGGGAAGAGAGAGAAAAGATTTCATTCATGTTTAATATTCTATGAATCTATAACTAGTTATTTTATAGAGAAACCACTACAATACATATGATTTGTTCATCTGGCTTTAGAATCTAACTGCATTCTTTCTTTACAATGGGATTCGATTATGCAATATCATCCAGGCAAAAAGTCTTTATTAAATGTTATATGTGTTGTTCCGGGTTAAGATGGCGGCAGAGTAAAAAGCAACTCTTAACCTCTCCTGACCAAAACACACAAGACTCCTCAAGGGGACATAAAAACAAGTCCAGACAAACAGAGGAACCCCACAACAGGGTGTAGCGTGGAAGGTACGTGGAATCGGGACATTTCCATGCAATAAAGGGGTGAAACAGTTCGCACTAAATCATGGGCTGAGCAACCAACCCACCCCCAACCCCTCCACACACAACACCTATAGCGCCGAAGCCAGCTAAAAAGAAACAGAGCAAGTTTGGGGCACCCATCGAGTCATTGGCAGCTCCGGGGCCAGTTCCTGAGAGCAGCAAGATTTGGGACCCCAAAAAGCCAGAGAACGAACGGACTCTGAGCGTGGGAGAGACGGAGGCGTGGGAGAAGGCAGACACAGCCACGAACTAAAGCTCTGAAACCCTGAGTGGGGAATCAGTGCAGACGGGTATACGACTGTGGAAGCAGCGCCCTGAGACTTGTAAAGGAACCTCCAGCAGAGGATCAAGCAAGGGGGGGTCCACCAGGGGGCTTGAACTTGGAAAAAACCAGAACTCAGACCTCAGGAGCCAAAAGACCGCGGATAGACCCCAAGCGCGAGGATAAAGCTGAGAAGCTGCTGGGCTAATGATGGCTACCCAGACTCAGGAAGTTCAGAAGAGAAAGATAAACAACAAGAAAAAGAAGTCTTTAACACTCGACAACTTTTACACAGACAAAATCCAGACAACCGAGCAAACAGAGGAGGAAAACAAACAAGCATCCGGACCCTCCTCAAATAAGGAAAACTCCTCACAAGCTATGGAAGAGTTCAAAACTGAGATTCTGAGGAAGATGGAAGAGATCTGGCAAGAAAATAACAGTTTAAAAGGTAGAAGCTTGCAATTGGAAACTGAGAAATCAGAAATCAAATGAACTGATAAGCAAATTGAACCAGATTCAAAAAGAAAACCAAAAGATCATAGCTGAAAACCAGTACCTAAAGGCTAGAATTGAGCATTTAGAAGCTAATGATATCTCAAGACAACAAGAACAAATAAAACAAAGTCAAAAGACTGAAAAAATAGAAGGAAATATGAAATATCTCAATGAGAGAGTGACAGACAAAGAAAACCAGTCTAGAAGAGACAACTTGAGAATCATTGGTTTTCCAGAAAAACCAGAAATTAATAGAAACCTGGACTCCATACTAAAAGAAATTATTCAGCAAAATTGCCCTGAAGTCATACAACAAGAGGGCAATATAGACATTGAAAGGATTCATAGAACACCTACTACATTCGACCCAGATAAGAAAACGGCCAGAAATATAATTGCCAAATTCAAGAGCTTTCAAGCGAAAGAAAAAATCTTACAAGAAGCCATAAGGAGACAATTCAAATATCAAGGAACACCAATCAGGATCACACAGGATCTGGCAGCCTCCACGCTAAAAGACCGTAAGGCCCGGAATACAATATTCAGAAAGGCAAGAGAGCTGGGCCTGCAACCATGGATCAACTACCCATCAAAATTGACTATATATTTCCAGGGGAAAGTATGGGCATTCAACAAAATTAAAGAATTCCAAGTATTTGCACAGAAAAGACCAGGGCTAAATGGAAAGTTTGATATCGAACCACAAAAATCGAGAGAAACATGAAAAGGTAAATAAGAAACAGAGGGGAAAGAAAGAAAACTTATAATTTTTAAATTTGCCTTTTTAAGGGCCTCAGTAAGATCTAATTACCTGTATTCCTATGTAGAGAAATGTTATGTATAATTCTCTGTAGTGAACTCTATTCACTATTATAGTATTCACTATTATAGCAATCAGAAGAATAATTTACAGGGTGAGGGTGGAACACTAAATAATCTAAGATGACATGGGGGATGGGAAAGAAGGGGTGAATAGCAGGGAACACCAAGAGAAACTTGAGTGAATAAGAAAAATAGGATATTCTATTACACACAAAGAGGGCATGGGAAGGAGAGGGGACAAATACTATTATAAGAAGGAGAGGAAGAGAGCATTAAGAGGTAATAATCAAACCTTACTCTCAGTGTAATCAACCCGGAGAGGGAAGAGTAGCTATACTATCCATTGGGATATAAAACACCTATCTAAACCTTCTGAGAAAGTCAGAAGGGATAAATCAAGGGAAACAGGGGAGTGGGGAGGTCAAAAAAAGGGAGGGGAGAAGTAGGGGGAGGGAATTCATAAGGCCGTTAAAAACAAAAAGGGGGTGGATATAAGGGAGGGGGTAGAAAGGGAAGTTAGTCAAGGGAGGGGATAAGGGATAGGGTCTTAATAGCAAACCACTGGTTTTAAAGGAAATAGTTTAAGGAGAAGGGGTAGGAATAGGGGAGGAAACAAAAATGCCAGCAAATGCACAACTGATAATTATAACTCTGAATGTGAATGGGATGAACTCGCCCATGAAATGGAAGCAAATAGCAGAGTGGATTAGAAACCAAAATCCTACCATATGTTGTCTACAAGAAACACATATGAGGCGGGTGGACATACACAAGTTTAAGGTTCAGGTCTTGAGCAAAATCTTTTGGGCGTCAAATAAGAAAAATTAGGCAGGAGTGGCTATTATGATTTCTGACAAAGCCAAAGTAAAAATAGATATGTTTAAAAAAGACAGAGAAGGTCATTACATCCTGATTAAAGGCAGTATAAACAATGAGGAAATAACACTGCTCAATATGTATGCACCAAGTGGCATAGCACCAAAATTCATAAAGGAGAAACTGGCAGATCTCAAGAAGGAAATAGGTAGTAAAACCATACTAGTGGGAGATCTAAATATCCCTCTGTCAGATCTAGATAAATCAAACCGAAAAATAAATAAGAAAGAGGTAAGAGAGGTGAATGAAGTCCTAGAAAAATTAGATCTAATTGATATGTGGAGAAAAATAAATAGGGACAAAAAGGAATACACCTTCTTTTTAGCTGCACATGGCACATTCACAAAGATCTACCATGTTATAGGGCATAGAACCATTGCAAACAAATGCAAACGAGGAGAAATAATAAATGTAACCTTCTCAGATCATAATGCAATAAAAATAATAATAAGTAAGGGTACCTGAACAGGAAAATCAAAAACCAATTGGAAATTAAACAATATGATTCTCCAAAACCAGCTAGTCAAAGAGGAAATCATAGAAACAATCAACAATTTCATTGAAGAGAATGACAATGATGAGACATCCTACCAAACTCTGTGGGATGCGGCCAAGGCAGTACTCAGGGAGAATTTACATCCTTGAGTGCATATATTAACAAATTAAGAAGGGCAGAGATTAATGAATTGGGCATGCAACTCAAAAAATTAGAAAGTGAGCAAATTAAAAATCCCCAGATGGAAACTAAATTAGAAATACTAAAAATCAAGGGGGAAATTAATAAAATCGAAAGTAAAAGAACTATTGAAACAATAAATAAGACTAGAAGTTGGTACTTTGAAAAAACAGATAAAATAGACAAAGTACTAGTCAATCTAATAAAAAAAAGGAAAGAAGAAAACCAAATTGACAGTATCAAAGATGAAAAGGGAGACCTTACCTCTAATGAAGGGAAAATTAAGGCAATCATTAAAAACTATTTTGCCCAATTATATGGCAATGAATAAAACAATTTAGGAGATATGGATGAATATTTACAAAAATATAAACTGCCTAGATTAACAGCAGAAGAAATAGAATACCCAAATAATCCCATATCAGAAAAAGAAATTGAACAAGCCATCAAAGAACTCCCTAAGGAAAAATCGCCAGGGCCTGATGGATTCACAAGTGAATTCTATCAGACATTCAAAGAGCAACTAATCCCAATACTATACAAATTATTTGATATGATAAGCAAACAAGTAGTCCTACCAAATTCCTTTTATGACAGAAATACGGTACTGATCCAAAAGCCGGGGAGATCAAAAACAGAGAAAGAAAACTACAGACCAATCTCCCTAATGAACATAGATGCAAAAATCATAAATAGAATACTAGCAAAGAGACTCCAGCAAGTAATTAAGAAGATCATCCACCATGATCAGGTGGGATTTATACCAGGAATGCAAGGTTGGTTCAACATTAGGAAAACCATCCACATAATTGACCATATCAACAGTCTAACAAATAAAAATCACATGATCATCTCAATAGATGCTGAAAAAGCCTTTGACAAAATACAGCATCCATTCCTATTAAAAACACTGAAAAGTATATGAATAGAAGGACCTTTCCTAAAAATAATAAACAGTATATACCTAAAACCATCAACAAACATCATGTGCAATGGGGATAGATTAGAAGCCTTCCCAATAAGATCAGGAGTAAAACAAGGATGCCCATTATCACCTCTATTATTCAACATAGTACTAGAAACACTAGCAGTTGCAATTAGAGAAGAAAAAGAAATTGAAGGTATCAAAGTGGGCAAGGAGGAGACTAAGCTATCACTCTTTGCAGATGATATGATGGTCTACTTAAAAAATCCTAGAGAATCAACTAAGAAGCTTGTAGAAATAATCAACAACTTTAGCAAAGTTGCAGGATACAAAATAAATGCACATAAATCATCAGCATTTCTATACATTTCCAACATATTAGAGCAGCAAGAGGTAGAAAGAGAAACACCATTTAAAATCACCCTAGATAATATAAAATACATAGGAATCTATCTACCAAAACAAACACAGCAATTATATGAAAACAACTACAAAACACTTTTCAAACAAATAAAACTGGATTTAAACAATTGGAAAGACAGTGATTGCTCATGGGTAGGACGAGCTAACATAATAAAAATGACAATTCTACCCAAATTAATTTACCTATTTAGCGCCATACCTATCAAGCTACCAAAAAACTTCTTTGCTGAATTAGAAAAAAACTTTAACAAATTTCATTTGGAATAACAAAAGATCAAGAATATCAAGGGAAATAATGAAAAAAAAATGTGAAGGAAGGGGGCCTAGCAGTACCAGATATTAAACTATACTATAAAGCTGCAGTCATCAAAACAGTGTGGTACTGGCTAAGAGACAGAGAGAAGGATCAATGGAATAGACTTGGGGTTAATGATGTCAGCAAGACAGTGTATGATAAACCCAAAGTGTCCAACTTTTGGGACATGAATCCACTATTTGACAAAAACTGCTGGGAAATTTGGAAAACAATATGGGAGAGATTAGGTTTAGATCAACATCTCATACCCTACACCAAGATAAATTCAGAATGGGTGAACGACTTGAATATAAAGAGGGAAACTATAAATAAGTTAAGTGAACACAGAATAGTATATTTGTCAGATCTCTGGGAAAGGAAAGACTTTAAAACAAAGCAAGAGTTAGAGAAAATTACAAAATGTAAATTAAATGGTTTTGATTATATTAAACTAAAAAGCTTTTGTACAAACAAAAACAATGTAGTCAAAATCAGAAGGGAAACAACAAATTGGGAAAAAATCTTTATAACGAAAAACTCTGACAGGGGGCTAATTATTCAAATATACAAAGAGTCAAAGAAATTGTATAAAAAATCAAGCCGTTCCCCAATTGATAAATGGGCAAGAGACATGAATAGGCAATTTTCAGGTAAAGAAATCAAAAATATCAATAAGTACATGAGAAAGTGTTCCAAATCTCTAATAATTAGAGAAATGCAATTCAAATAACTCTGAGGTATCACCTCACAGCTAGCAGATTGGCTAAAATGAAAGAAGGGGAGAGTAATGAATGCTGGAGGGGATGTGGCAAAATTGGGACATTAATGCATTGCTGGTGGAGTTGTGAACTGATCCAGCCATTCTGGCTGGCAATTTGGAATCATGCTCAAGGGGCTATAAAAGAATGCCTGCCCTTTGATCCATCCATACCATTGTTGGGTTTGTACCCCAAAGAGATCATAGATAAACAGCCTTGTACGAAAATATTTATAGCTGAGCTTTTTGTGGTGGCAACAAACTTGAAAAGGAGGGTATGTCCTTCAATAGGGGAATGGCTGAACAAACTGTGGTATATGCTGGTGATGGAATACTATTGTGCTCAAAGGAATAATAAACTGGAGGAGTTCCAGGTGAACTGGAGAGACCTCCAGGAACTGATGCAGAGAGAAAGGAGCAGAGTCAGAAGAACATTGTACACAGTGACTGATATACTGTGGTAAAATCAAATGTAATGGGCTTCTATACCAGCAGCAATGCAATGACACAGTACAATTCTGAGGGATTTATGGTAAAGAAAGCTACCCACATTCAGAGGAAGGACTGCAGGAGAGGAAACGTATAAGAAAAGCAACTGCTTGAATGCATGGGTCGGGGTGGACATGATTGGGGATGTAGACTCGAAACTACCACACCAATGCAACCACCAACAATTTGGAAATAGGTCTTGATCAAGGACACATGACAAAACCAGTGGAAATGTGCGTCGGCCATGAGTGAGGGCAGTGGGGGGGGGTGAAGGGGAAAGTAGGAGCATGAATCATGTAACCATGTTAAAAATGATTATTAATAAATGTTTAAATTTAAAAAAAATGTTATATGTAGACAATTTGTGAGTAACGAGGTACTTGCAAAAGGGGAGATGGAAGGTAACCTGAGAAAGGAAGACCCTAAAACAGTGATGGGCAACTGTTTGAGCTTGGTGTGTCAAAATTCACCAAAAAAAACAAGCATAAATTGGGTGGTGTGTCATTTTGAGAAAAAACACCATAATTTCGTGATATTTATAGTTTAAATAACAAAAATGTATAATTATAATACACAACTGTATTTTATAAACCAAAAACGAATTATTTAACTTACCTGCTTGGTGACTTCTTTGTTCATCTGCCAGTTGGTTTCTTTTGTTGGTCTTGATATTATTTAACTTGTATGGGGTGCTGTGAACTAAGATAAGTGAGAGGGAGAGGGAACTCTTTAACTAACCTGCCTATTAGTGACTTTTTTTGTTACTGAATTTCATTGGCTAATGAAAAATCATTTAACCTCTAAATCTTCAACTGAAGGTTGGTATTTTGTACACTTCAAACCCAAGCAAATGCTATTAACTCCACCTGTCAATCTGTTTCTTTTGTTGGTTTTGATATTATTTAAAACTGAGAATAAGGTCTCACGAAAGTACATAGAGGGAAAAATTGTGAGTAAAGCCATTGCTATATTTTTCAGGGTACTGAAAGTGTCTGGTAATCAGTTCCAGGCACTCCAAATTTCCTGTTTGTAATGGCATTCCTCTTGATTTTCCAAGCAGCACCTTTCCAGATGCTCAAGCTTTGACCTCAAGTCAACAAACACCTGAGTTCAGATGTTGTCTTGAAATTCTGCAAGTTGCATCTCCAAATCATGAATTTACATCCTTTGGAAACCATTTAATTCCAAACTACTATAGACTACTACATCAGGATACTTAATTATTTTCATGTTCTGTTCTAGGCGTCTAAATTGATTAAATCTATCACTGAACTGGTCAAGTAACAAGTCTAAAACATGCTGGTACTTTACATGCAAGGGTTCCATTTCATTTTGTATAGCTATACTGGCCTTCTCAAAATGCTTTGTTACTCAAAGAAAATACTTATAAGTTTTAGTTTCTACATCTCGCTTGAAAATTTTAAGTTTACTTTCAAAAGCTTTTATGCATTCAAACATAACTTCAATACTTTTGCCAAAACCTTATAACTTTAAATTCAGTTCATTAATATGAACAGAGAGATCTATAAAAAACATCAGGGTGTTGACCCACTTATCATCATTGAGCTGAGGAAAGTTTCCCAGACCCTTATTCTCAAGAAATACCTTAATTTATTCAAAGCACTCCACAAAGTGCTCAAGAACTTTGCTTTAGCTCAACCATCTTACATTATTGTACATCAACAGTCAATTGTAGGTGGAATCAACCTCCAGTAAAAGTGCAGAAAGTTCTTGTTTGTGAAGGGGGCGAATAGCTATTAAATTAACTAATTTTGTAACAACTGACATTAAGTCTTTTAAGTCGGTGAATCCTGCCTTGGCACATAAAGCCTTCTGATGGATAATACAATGAAAAGGCACAATCAGATGTCCAGTAGCTTCGATAAACAATTTGACAAATCCAACTTTTTTCCCCACCATGTTTGGTGCCCCATCTGTGGTCACTGACACAACTTTAGAGATATCAATGCTTAGGTCTGTGAATGTTTGTATAAAAACCTTATATATTTTGCTTCCTGATGTACTTGTTGGCATTGATACTAATTTTATCAACTCTTCTCTCATTGTGAGACCATTAGACTATCGACCAATAATGGCCAACTGAGCATGTGATGTGCCATCAGTAGTTTCATCAAGAGAGATCAAAAAATATTTGCAATTACTTATGCCTCTCTTCTATTGACGTTGTACTTTTGTGTTCAGTCTCATTATTCAGTCTTTTATATTTCTGACATTTCTACTGAGTGGTAACTCAGATATTCTCTTGATAATTGCATCTTTATTCTGCATATCATGAAATAGAACTGGTGTACATCTTAGGAGAGTTTCTTTAATAAATTCTCCCTCACTGAGTGTTTTTCCATGCTGAGCTATGGAGTGAACAATGCTCAGATCTGTAGATGTTAAATTTGTAGAGTCTTTTACAAATTTAAGGATGGAATTAGATTGGCTCTTATAAAGGTGTAGCTGCCTGGAAATGTATTCCTTCCTTTCATCCTCACTTTTTTTGAAGAGCTGAGAATTATTAGTTTCAAAATGTCTATTTATATTCCAGGTTCTGCTTACTACCGTTTCAGTACATAGAACACAAAATGATCTGCCTTTTTTTTTTCTATAATGCCATACATCTTGGTCCATGTCTCTTGAAAGGGTCAGCTATTGCTACTACCACTTCCTTTACTTAACCTTGGTTTTTTTTTTTTGGGGGGGGGGTTCTCCATCAGGGAGGTAGTGCCAGAAGAAAGAATTATAGTTAGCCTGTTAGCCCTGCAGGGAATTAGGAGTTAACTAGCCTAACTGACCACAAGATGTAACTGTCTTTTAGGAAAGGGCAGAGTTAATAAGCAGAAATAGAGGTTAATAAGTATCAGTAATAGTGGTGAAATGGAGTCTCCACTATGCTGCAAGATGGCTCTGTGTCAGAGTTCTGTTGTTTTGGCCTACAGACCTCCAGCAGAGAGTGTCTACACTACACTACAGCAAATGTTTCATCCTCAGCATGCGGCCCCGTACTTCTCTATATCCAGCCACATGTCATCAAAAATGGCTGCATGTGTCAGGGCTGACATGCGTGTCATAGGTTTGCCATCAGGGCCCTAAACGCTAAATAGTCCAAGAAAGATCTCCCACAGAAGGTGAGGCTAGATCTGAGTCTTGAATGAAGCCAGAGAAAATAAGAGATGACAACCAATGAAAAAGAATCAAAAGGAGCGAGAGTATCATGAACAAATATCTGTAAGTGGACAGAGGGAAGAGAAATGAGAGACCACTGGAAGGGCAAGAAACAGCCAAGAAGAGCATTAAGTGCCCATCAGAGAAGTTTATATTTGATCCTGGAGGCATGGTCCATCTCAGAATTCTGGAAATATTTAAACTGTTTATATATTGTTCCTATAATTTTCATTTATTCTGTCAAATAGGGTAATGAGAAACAGAGAAAAAAAGTAAAGAAAAGTTGGTAAAAAGAAACAGTAAACTAAGGAAAGAATTTTCCTAAAATTTTGCCAATCCAGTCCTGTGATGCAGTTAATATGGAGAACTTCTAATTCAGAAACTCCTTGCACTGATGCAGAGCAGCATTTCCTCTCTAATGAGCTTGATATATAGATAATAATGAAACTTAGGAAATTGAGAGATTTTCCCACAATTGTACAGGTAACATGTATTAGAGACAGGATCTTCCATACTCCAAGACCCTATATTCTTGCTATATTGTTTGAAGAAATTATGATCTTTTCTCTCCAAACAGAAACCACAAACCTGTTTTGGGGAAGATTTATGACTTTTTCTATTCAGTCCCACAAAATATTTGTGTTTGGAAGACAATAAGCATGTGCCACGCACTGTGCTAAGAGCCTTTTTTTAAAGACAATTATTGTCTCTTCACAAAAGATAAATAATTTGTAAATATGTTTTTCATGACTATCCTTGCTTGCCTTCTCAATGGAAAGGCAAGGAGAGAATTTAGAAATGACAATTGTAAAAATAAGGTTTAAAATTGTACATATAATTGAAAAAATATTAAAATTAAAAATAATAATAAATCTAAATACTTTGCTACCTCCAAAAGCTATTTAATCCTCACAATAATCCTGTGAGGTGAGTGCTATTATTATCCTCAATTTCAGTGAAGGAAAATGAGACAAATGAGTTAAACGACTTGCCAGTCACATAGCTACTCAGTATCTGAGACTGGACTTACCGACTAGTCCTACCAGTCTGCCGGCTGCCTCTGTTATCATGACTCTGTCTGACTCATCATCTTTTTTCCATGGAAAAATAAAGCAAACAATGATGTCTTTCAAGATAGGCCTTTACAAGTTAACAAGGACTCATGTCTCTCATCTGCTAATGTACTTTTATTCAATGGTTCTTTGTTGAAGCTGTCATGCTGGACACCAAAAGCCTTGCAAAGATGATACTGATCATTTCAAAGTGTTTTTTAGCATACTCTATACTTTTCTTCTCCCTTACACTGTAAATGAAAAAGGTTATGAGAGAACGGCATTATGCTATTAGTGTTCATGTGCTTATTCCAAAGGCCTTAGACAGGTATTATACATGTCCTATTATTGTGTTTTATTGAGTAATCACTCTGTTCACGCTATCTCTGTCTCCCTCAACAGATGGTCTTTATTATCCTACTACACACTAAGGCCATCCAATATGTTTTTCTCATTCACCCTCCTTCCCATCAGAAAAATAATGTTCTTTGTCTTTACCATCATCTTTCCCTGACCTGAGTATTGGAACAAGGGTAAATTTTGTCTATTAGAAATGATAGATGTGAGCACTTAGGGTGGGAAGCAGGGCAGCATGAACAAAGGTGAAGTGGTAGGAAATCTATGGTGTATTCCAACAAAGGCAGCAGCTATAAAATACATATATGTATCTACAATTGTTCATATATATTCTTTACATATACATAGATACACATACAAAACACATATATGGGGATAGAAGCAGATAGATAATCGATAGATGGATGGATAGATGGATGGATGGATGGATGGATAGACAAATATAGATAGATAGATAGATAGATAGATAGATAGATAGATAGATAGATAGATGAATGGATAAATAGATAGATGGATAGATACACAGATACATGGATGGATAGATAGATAGATATACAAATAGATAGATTGATTGATTGATAGATAGCTGGATGGATAGACAGACAAACAGACAGACAGACAGACGGACGGATAGACAGACAGATAGATAGATAGATAGATAGATAGATAGATAGATAGATAGATAGATAGATGGATGGATGGATAGATGGATAGATACACAGATACATGGACAGATAGATATATATATATAAATAGATATATATTTATGTATTTATATAAATAGAGAGATAGCTGGATGGATGGATAGATGATAGATAGATAGATAGATAGATAGATAGATAGATAGATAGATAGATAAATAGATGGATGGATGGATAGATGGATAGATACACAGATACATGGACAGATAGATATATATATATATAAATAGATATATATTTATGTATTTATATAAATAGAGAGATAGCTGGATGGATGGATAGATGATAGATAGATAGATAGATAGATAGATAGATAGATAGATAGATAGATAGATAGACAGATAGATAGAGACAAAGATATATATATATATAAAGTGGCTAAGCTTGATGGAAAGAATCTTATGTTATTATTTTCATTCTCTTGAGTGATCTGGCCAAAGTAGACCATAAAGGCTGAATTTGCCATTAATAAATCACAGGATAAAACTAGATTGTTATAGCAGATTATTCCTTTTAAAACCTAATATTTTTCATTTGAAATGTAGTGAGGCTGAGGAATCTTTGTGCCAAGCATCTTCCTCTAGAATAGATAATATTCTCTGAAGAGTAAACCCCAAGGAAGTGTCCTCATCTTCTCTTAAAACCTCAAATCATAGAATTCATAAAATTAAACATACATGAAGATTAGATAAAAAATAAAAATTAGCAACCATTTTCCAAGTGGAATAGTCAAAAAGTTAACATAATATCAGACTGTGGCACAGAGCTCATAGGGTTAGGGGTAGAACTTGCTACTTCATAAAGATAAGGAAGTTCCAGATGGGGAAACTCTCTAATCTTAGCAAATTACCTAGAATGCTGAGATGCTATGATAGCCTGTGCAGGGTGGTCTGGCAGACAATAATTGTTAGAGGTAGAAATTGAATCCTGTTCTTCCTGGACAGCTGTCTCTCAACCATTCTACATAGATCTCCTATAACAATAATATTCCATTAAGACCACAGTTTGGAGTAGCAAGTAGCAATGGAAAGGATGAGTGTGTTGGGTCTGGAATCAGGTTGACCAGAGTTAAAATACAGCCTCTGTCACTAACTAACTGTGTGATATCAGGCTCTTCACTTAATTGCTGTCTGCCTCGGTTACCTCATTTGTAAAATCGGTACAATAATAGTTCCTACCTCCCAGAGTTATTGGGAGGGTCAAATGAGATAATGTTTATAAAACACCTAGCAAAGTGCCTGAAACATGATGTGCACTCAAGAAATGCTTAGTCATTTCTTCCTTTCTTTTTAATAATGAATGCTGACATATTAATTTTTCAGGGTGACAAAATCATGAGAGTCAAAAAATTAACATAATCTCAGGCTGCATTAAAAGAATCATAGTTTCTAGGAACCAGGAAATGATGATTCTGTTTTATTCTGTTTTATTCTTTCTCTTTCCAGAGTATTGTGTTCTGTTCTGAGTGACTCATTTTAGGGAAGTTATTGATAAGTTGGAGAGTTACCAGAAGCAGAGCAATTAGAACAGATAAATAATTCAAGTTTATTGCATATGTAGGTAAAAGAAATAAGAATTAAACTGAGGAAAAGGAGATTCAAAACTTAAATTTGAAAAGCTGTCATGTGAAGAAGGAATTAGACTTGCTCTATTTGGCCCTGAAGGGTTGAACCATGAACAGAGACTGGGAGTTGGAAAATGCCAAATTTAGATTTGATGTTTGGAAATTATTCCTAGGAATTACAACTATCCAACAGAAGAATGTTCTTCCTCACTGGAAACCTCCATGCTAAATCTGGATGACCACTTCTTAGATAAATTATAATGGGAATTTCTTTTTAAGTATGGGTTGGACAAGATAATCTCTCAGGTCTCTTCCCAGTCTGAGAGTCTATAATTCCTGAAATATATGCTTCATATAATAATCCTATCATACATCCCCTCCCAATTCTCTTTAGTCCATGTACTAGCCCTCTATAGATCTTTATCATTACCTTTCCCCATTATCTTTACCTCTAATCTACCTATTTTATAACCTAATCTTAATCAATTCTGCTTTCTCAACTACTACAAATTTGCTTCAAAATCTTTTTTATAATTATCCCTAGGTCACTTCAACACTGATACTGTAAATGGATGACCTGGATTTTAAAAATTCCCTCTGCTTTTGTCTGATTAATTAGAAAGAGGTTTTTGCCACCACAAAAAGTGTGGCTGTAAATATTTTCATACAAGTCTGTTTATCTATGATCTCTTTGGGGTACAAACTCAACAGTGGTATGGCTGGATTGAAGGGCAGGCATTCTTTTATAGCCCTTTGAGCATAGTTCCAAATTGCCAGCCAGAATGGTTGGATCAGTTCGCAACTCCACCAGCAATGCATTAATGTCCCAATTTTGCCACATCCCCTCCAGCATTCATTACTTTCCCCTTCTTTCATTTTAGCCAATCTGCTAGGTGTGAGGTGATACCTCAGTGTTGTTTTGATTTGCATTTCTCTAATTATTAGAGATTTGGAACACTTTCTCATGTGCTTATTGATACTTTTGATTTCTTTGTCTGAAAATTGCCTATTCATGTCCCTTGCCCACTTATTGATTGGAGAATGGCTTGATTTTTTATACAATTGGTTTAACTCCTTGTATATTTGAGTAATTAGACCCCTGTCAGAGTTTTTTGTCATAAAGATGGATAGATTTATATGATCAAAACTTAGGATTTGAGAGTACTTGAATTATATCCTGCCCACCCAACTCCCATCTCCCAATAATGTTCACCCAAAGCTTGCTTACAATATTACTCTCTATCACTATTTTAAAAAATTCTTTCAGGGGCAGCTGGGTAGCTCAGTGGAGTGAGAGTCAGGCCTAGACACAGGAGGTCCTGGGTTCAAACCCGGCCTCAGCCACTTCCCAGCTGTGTGACCCTGGGCAAGTCACTTGACCCCCATTGCCCACCCTTACCAATCTTCCACCTATGAGACAATACACCAAAGTACAAGGGTTTAAAAAAAATTAAAAAAAATTCATTCCACCCTTACTATCTTGCTTTCCAGCCCGAAGGGTGGCTAGGTGGTATAGAGGTAGCTAGATTATAGTACTGAGTCTATGGTCAAGAAGACTTAAATTCAAATCCAACCTTCAACACTTGTTATCTGCGTGACCTTGGACAAGTCACTTAAACTCTGTTTGCTTCAATTTCCTCAACCATGAAATGGAGATAATAATATCATGTACCTCTCAGGGTTTTCCTGAGGATGAAATGAGGTAATATTTGTAAAGTACTGAATATATAATAGGCATATTATTATAGCATTATAGTTATTATATATTTTAATATATATAATATACATGATATAATTATATTATTATGTTATGTTATAGAAATGATAGCTATAGCGATGATGATGTCTCTCCTCTGCTACCCACAATCTCAACAAATAATATCCTATAATTTAATATCCTATAAATATAATTTAATATCCTATAAATTTCTCCTTTCCATTTCTAATCTTTTCCTCCCCAATTTTGTTTTCCCTTCTCCTGTCCTGTCTTGTCCTGTCCTGTCCCATCCTTCCCTCCTTTCTCTTCCTATGGCATATTTCAGAGTATAGGCAGGGTGGCATTAACAGGGAGACAGTATAGACATCTCTAGAGTAAAGTGTCTGTGAACAGGCAATGATAAAAAAAAAAGAGAGAGAGAAAAAAGTTTTTCAGACTCCCACAATAATAAATTATATGGAATTGAGACAATTTGCTTCTCTATAAACATGTCATAACATGTCCAATCCTGCCTTTACTCGATTTAAAAACTTCCCTAGCGATATAAGATAGCAACAAAAATATATTTGTACCTTCTGAGGTCTGATTCATTTAGTATAGAAATAATAACAATGGCTTGCTTCTATAATAGCACTTCACACTGTTTTATCTACATTTTCTTATTTGATTCTTACAACTCGGATATTTTTCCTGGAAGTTTTTCAGGAAGGCAATGTTATATCCTGGTTAGAGTGATAGACATGGAATCAGGAAGACCCTGGGTCAAACCATACCTTTGGCACCAGATAGTCAAACATTGGAAATCTTTTAACATCTCTGATGGTTTTTCCACCCATAAAATGGGCACTAACAGCATCTGAAGTACCTGTCTCACAGAATAAGTATGAGATAAATGAGATTATGTGAGTCTGAAATGAAATAATGTATATAAAGCATTTTGAATAGTTATAGAAGCTATGAACTGCATTAATTTTTAGAGCAAAAAATTATTATTCCTCTTACAAATTAGAAAACTGACTCTAAGTGCCTCATAGAACATTCAGCAAATTATAATTAACATTTCCTCTAATCTCATCTCCACGATGCTAAGTCGAGGCTGGAAAACACCTCTTCAGCCTCTTCTTCCCTCTGACTGGGGGACATGATGGAGATACCAAACTCCTCCCAAAACCGTTCTTTATAGATGGCAAGAAGCGGGCTTTTTGACTCACTCAACTCTGAATCTACTGCTCTCTCTGGCTTCAAATCCACCAAACAAGATGCCCAAAACTCTGGAAAACCCCAGATATTCCTTCTTCCTGCCCCCTACTTTTCTGCCTCTTTTTGTGTGTTGTCTCCTACCTTTCAGTGGTATTATTTAGGTCTTGATCAACAACACATGTAAAACCCAGTGGAATTGTGTAGACTATGGGAGGCAGGTGGGGGAAGGAGAGTGAAAGAATGTGAATCCTGTAACCATGGAAAAATGTTCTAAATTAATTAATTAAATAAAAAAACAGGAAAAAAATTAGTTGTATTATTAATTATATCTTCAGTGCTGAGCACAGTGTCTGGCATTTGGTAGGTACTATTATGTACCTACCAAATATTTATTTGATGTGATTAGATTGCACAAGATCTTTTATGGGAAGTTATCCAACCTCCTTCTGAAGACAACCAGAGATGGGAGCTTCCATAGTTCCCAAGACAAGTCCTTGTAGATTTGCAGAAAACTCTAATCTTCAAACAGGTTTCCTTTTGGGTGAACTAGAATCTGCTTCTCTGTGATTTCTACACATCATATCCAGTTCTTATCTAAGTCAAATAAATGAATACAATTTACTTATGGTAGAATATATTTTATTTAATTATATGATAATTGATATGGGTTGTCATTGTAAATTGAAATAGAGAAATGAAACAAGTAATTAAATAAAATATGGCATTGCTTTTGTAAGATTAAAAATTAAGATACAATATCTCCAAGTAATATATTTAACAATATTTATTAATGATAACTTGAAGAAAAAGAAAATAAAAAAGCGAGAGTAAAAAAGAGAGCTAACCCAGCCTCAGTCGCAAGAGAAGAGAGCAAGAGGGTGAACTTGCAGCAAACTTATAAACATTATGAAAGGACACTATGTGGATGAAGGGAAAATGATTCTGGGAGATGAAATTCAAGGGTTCAAGATTTTTTAATTACACAGTTTTCTGAATCCTTTATTTGAAACCATCCCTTTGCCTTATATAACCTATTAATTCAAGTACTAGGTGAAGCTATGTGTGAGATAGATTAGATGACCCCAAAGGTCCAGTCTAATGATAAGATGCTTTAATTCTGATAGGTATCAATTTTCAAATCAAATCAAATCAAATTCAGATAGAATCAAAGGCTATGAGCGTAAATACTGGTCTTCCTCCTCTACTTGTATAACTCTGGGCAAACAGTCTCATTTTTCCAGCTTTGATAGTCCTGAGTTACTGTCACTTTTCATAAGTAAAAGTGCTAATCCTGGTTCTCCTCCTAAAGATTGACTTCTCTTTCTCAGTTACTTTTTTTTAAAATTTAAACATTTATTAATATTCATTTTTAACATGGTTACATGATTCATGCTCCTACTTTCCCCTTCACCCTCCTCACTCCCCCCACCCATGGCCAACGAACGTTACTTTTGCTGCAGAATCAACCATTCACTCTCCCTAAACTTCTGTTTTGGACCTTCTTTTTTCCCCTTTTTACATTCTATTTCTTGATTACTTCATTAGCTTTTATGCATTTAAAAATCATCTCAACTCAGGTATTTCATTGATATATCCTTACCAGGTCTCCATCCTGAGCAACAGTATAAACCCCACACAACAAATTATTTATTAGTTTGAAAACTGAAGACATCTTAAACTCAACATGCTCTAAACAGAATTCATCTCCTTTTCCAAACCTAAATCTCATTCTAATATCCCCATTTCTGTGGAAGGGACCAAGAGACTTACAGAAACTGATGTTTACAATTTTAGTGTCATTATTAGTTCTTTATTCTCATTCACTCACCATAGCAACTAATCTTGCTTGGATGAAAGGCAGATTATGTAAAGTGGGGTAATAAAGAGCCATTTCTATGCTCCTAATTATTCTATCTGGTTTGTGATGATGATGATACTAATGATAATGATAGCATTTCTCTAGCACTTCAAGGTTTGCAAAGTTTTTTACAAATATTGTCTCATATTCATTCTGGAGAGCAAATTGTAACTATGCCCAAAGGGCTTTAAAACTGAACATATCTTTTCATCCAGCAATACCACTACGAGGGTTATATACCAAAGATTTTTTAAAGAGAGAAGACTTGTGTGTGCAAAAATATTTATAGAAGTTTTTGTTGTTGTTATTGTGGCAAAGAGTTGGAAATTAAAAGAATGTGCATCAATTGGTGAATGACTGAACAAGCTGTGGTTTACAATTCTAGTTGAATAGTACTCTGCTGTAAGAAATTATATTTATTTCAAAAATCCCTGGAAAGACCGATATGAACTTATGCAAAGTGAAGTGAGAAGAAATCAAGAGAAAATTGTACACAGTAACAGAAATATTACATTAGAAACAATTATCAATGACTTAGCTTTTTTTACAATATAGTGATCCAAGTCAGTCCTCAACGACTAATGAAGAAAAACACCATCTGTCTCCAGAGAAAGAACTGAAGGAATCTGAATACAGATCAAGACATACTTTGTTTCACTTTATTTCTTCATTTTTCTTTTGTTTGTTCAAGTTTCAAAAAATGACTAATATGGGAAAATGTTTTACACTATTACACATTTAAATTTTATATTAGATTGCTTGCTGTCTTGGGGGGGAAAGAGAGGGAGAGGGAGAATTTGGTTCAAAATTTTAAAATAAAGGTTTAATTTTTATGTAATTAAGGAAAAAAAATGAAATATATTTTAAAAAAGAAAAATATATATTATCTCATTTTACCCTCACAACAACACAAAGTTCTGACCTGTTATTATCTCTGTTTTACTAAGCCAAACAAACTTTAGTATCTTTCCTAGGGCAAGTACTTAAGATTGGATTAAAATTCAGGTCTTCTTAATACCAAGCCCAGTGACCCACTACTGAATAACCTCCTATTTAACCTGGCATTTCCCAGTACACCATGCTGCTGGTTTGCCACCCTATTTCCAACTCAAAGCCCTGGTCAGATTCCTGGTATCAATTTGATATTTCTAGCTTTGTTTCTTCCTCATCCTGTATTTCTGTCCAACTTGTTGCTGTCCATGTTAGAGCATGATATATTATTCTTTCTGTACAAACATACTTCATTAGAGGTAATAGGAATGAAACAGAATCTTAAAAAAAACAATCTTCCTATAAAGTTGCTATGAAAAATAATAATCCCTCCATACATTTAGAGATCCATTTTCTTCATAACATTCATAATGGCATTTGAATAATTCTCAGAAATGTTGCTGATTTCCATTTATAGAATTATATTTCTCCAGTCTACTCTTTTTGTTCATTTTCAAAGTAAGGTGCTATTACAAGCTTAGGTTTCATTTGAAATGTTAGTGCTTAATAAGACAAGGTTCAAATATTACAATGCATAATTAATCTTGTTACAGATATGTTTTAGCTATTCTATATTTAACATAGGTGGGCAACATTATTCATAATAATTCTTACAATCATCGGGTCTTTTATTAAGGAAAAGGCTATATATGTAGGAGTCCACATTTTAGAAAAGCAAATGAGTTTATAATTAAAATTGCTTATGTATATTGTAATAAAGTTGTATACTACCTGACTTGCTACGTATGCTAACTTGGAGTATGTAAAATGAGTGGTTTTCTTGTAATTTCCACCTCCTTCATGCACCATATACCTTATCTTCTACCTAAGGAAACCACAAAATTAAATTGTCTGCCTTGTTTTAAAAAGTCTTTCCTCGTGCTTTTTTGTTCTCTTTTAGAGTTATTTGCTATTTGGTTCAAGTTTATATAATCTTCTCTTTTTCCTGTTACTCTGGAAACTAAAGTATTTGACTGTTTTGTCAGAATAAGATCCAATATGTTACCAAATTTGTCATTCATTTCAAAGAAGTTGGCAATGAAAGGACTGCTTATTTTGGCTTACTTGTTCATTAAGACTACTCTTAGGGAGAAACATATTGATAAAGCTCAGTTTTTAATTTTTCAGATTACAGAAGTAATAAAATGTAGTTTCAAGTCCTTAAAATAGTTCCTCCAAATTATGCCAAAAGGTTATAAAAGAATGCATATATCTTGATCCAGTAATATCCCTACTAGATCTGTATTACAAAGAGATAAAAAAAAAAGTAGGAAAGGACCTGTGCACAAACATACTTATAGCTAATCTTTCTATGGTTACAAAGAAATACAAACTAAAGGGCTGCCCCTCAGTTGGAATATGGGTCAATAAATTATGCTATATAATGGTGACAGAATACTATTATGCTATAAGGAATGATGAGCAGGATGATTTCAGAAAGTGCTGGAAAGACCTATGTGAACTGATGCAGAGTGAAATAAATGGAACCAAGAGAACACTATACACAATAAGTGCAATATTGTAAACTATCAAATGATTTATTACTGGTTTATTTGGGTATATGTTTTGGGGTTTTGGCTTTATAAGATTATTCATTTATAAGAATGAATAATATGGGGATAAAAATAAGATATCAAAGAAGATACTCCTATATATATATATATATATATATATATATATATATCATCAGTTTTCAACATCTTATTTTTATTAAATTCTGACAAAGCAAGCCAACAAAAGTTAATAAATTATTTCATTATGTAATGATAAAATAATACTGACAAAATTAAGCAGACATTCCTCTGTAGAAGAAAACACACAAATATAAATGTGTATTGCTTAAATGTGTATATATGTACATATATGTACTTGCACACATATATATATATGTATATATGTTCATCTTGGTATAGCCATTATAAATTAAGGTGGAGAAATTCAACTACTAAATCATTTAAATAAAAATAAAATATAACTGCTTTTTTAAAGTACTTTAAGGCATCCTCTAGATAACTGGTTCTATTTGTGTATATAAATGGTACAGTTCAGCTAAAAAAATATTGGCTAAGATAAATCCAATGTTTTCACTAAAGGAGACTCTTTTGCCTTGCCTAATGGAAAAGTTATGTTGATTGCTACTAGGTAGAGGATATACATGCATGGGGGCAGAGACAAAATAAGACAAAATGGTATAGTGGCCATTTGTAGTCAATGACTTGGATTCAGATCCCAGCATTTCTCCATTTTAGATCTCAGTTGCCTGGTTTTTAAAATTAGGTCCTTCTACTAAAAAAATAAACTTTAAGATCCTTTAAATCTGTAGGATCCTAGTCTGTCAACAACTTTGAGATAAATTGATGATTGTAGTCAAATTAAATGGAGGAAAATTGGAAATACCTGAAAAAATTACTGCCTCAAACGTGTGTCAGTACATGAATAACAAGTGCCCATCAGTTTGATCAAAAGTTGATTTGGAACTTATTTTGCAATGTGTTTTGCTACATGTATAAATAATCCTGATTGACTAAGGATGATAGTTCTGTTTAAGTTCCTCAATAAATGTGTTGTTGATAGAAACGACCAAAAATAAAAGTGGGGATATTTGTGAAGAAACCAGCATATTGATAGGTTTTCCTTTCCTTCAGGGTTTGCAGTATCTTAAACATTAAACTAAGAAAATGCTATAATATTTTCTACCCCAATCCATCTAAGGGATTAACTTTTTTGCTAAATTTTTGGTAGTCATTCAAGGCACTAATAAAAAATACCTCTTTTTCAGGTGAAAATTAATATTTCTATGGACAAGTTATTTTAAAGAGAATTTTCAATAGAATGTTCCTTAACCTCTCACATCCTTGGATCTTAACAAAATATAGAACTTAGTTTGGGATTTGTCTCATTTCTCTGTTATTTCTACCCACTCACTACTCAGTTAACAAATGTAAAATTTTAGACAGGAGAAAGGGAAGAAAATGCTCAATGATTTGGGTCATATTAAATTTGCCAAATTCTCCATTCCTAAATAAAATATTTTTATCCATAAATTATTGATTTAGACAATATCAGAGCCTTATAATATAATTTGGATTCTTTAAAGCCACAATATAAGTAGGCTTTAGTCTAAACATTTTTTAAAGTTATTCATTTTATTAAAAGAGGCTTTTATTCATTCAGTTTTTGGGGAAATTGTACATAGAAATCTTTCTTGATTCAAAAGGAGGTTATGAACTTCCTTTACAAGCAGTCAAGAACTCAGTAAATAGAATTCTGGACTGCTTTATTATGCATTTTTATTTCCATATGAACCATTATTCATTATTTATAAACATAATGACATAACAATTAGGAGTTGAGGTGCCACCTTGAACCATTAGTTTCCTGTATTAGAAATCAATTTTAGTTAAAATCCTATTATGCTTGAATTCATATATATATATATATATATATATATATATGATATATAAGACTTCTCTTCCTATAAAGAAAGACAGGGAAAGAAATTGAATTTCTTATCAGACTGAAATCTTGTCATTTTACAAAGTGTGATTTCTTAGTGCCCTCACAAGCATGCCTCTTCCTTTCTTTTACTTTAGATGGAGTGAGAACACTAGAGTGACATCCTGTTGAAGCAAGTGCCATTATAAGGGAAATGTCCAAATGCCCAATTCATTCAATACATTTTATTGCTGTAAATAAATTGGTACTATGATCAACCATGAGGATAGGGGATCACTTGGAGGGATGGATTATATTAAAGGATGCAAAGCTTTAAACTAACAGTTAGCCATCTGGTAAGTACTTTAATTTTAAAAGACTATAATTTATAATTACAAAAGTAGGTAAGAGACAAATGATTGAAATATATACTTATTTCTATATTGAGCTCTACATACATCTGTTCAGTTTGTCTTTCATGTGTTAAACACTAATTGCCAAAATTATCTACCCTCCCTACGGTGAAGACTGATTTGTAGGGATAAATAGGAATGGTTTATAAGGTGGTTCCTTTTACAGAAATAGATCATCAGACTTTCCTAGTCATGATCAAATAAAGATAAGGGTACAGAGTCAACTGGTCATTTAATTAATACAGGAAAGTCCTTTTAATAAAGCAAATTGTTTACCCTCTCTGCAACTTAACATCTTAGAGGCTCAGAGTATTGAGAGGTCTCAAAACCAGAAATTTTAAAAGGTGGAACTTGAACCCACATCATTTCTTACCTAGAAGCCTATTTTTAAGTCAGGTCTGTGTGCATGTATACACAGATGCATATATGTAAATAAATATTGTATATGGGTGTGTATACATATAAATATAAAACTGAAGGGTACAAACCTGGATTTGTACTCAGACACACATGTATTTCATTTGCATATACACACATGAGTCTATATATGTATACATATGGATGATATCCATGTATATGATTTAGATTTTATTTATATATACATATATATAAAATATTATTTATTTACATAAAAATATTTTCTACATAGATGCTGAATGGCATAGAAATATTTTATATATAAAGGAATATTTTATATATAAAAGAAAGAAGACAGGAAGAAGTCAAAATGTCCCTGATCAAGGCTGCTCAAAATATTCCTGACAGGAACAATGGGAGATTTGAATATGGAATTTATATCTTCCTGATTTATTGTGAGTCCAACACTCAAAATAATTTTATAATGACAACAATGAAACAACATAACAGAATTTGTCAGATGCAACCAAAGCAATACTTGGGAGAAAATGTCTATCTCAAAACATTTACCTCAATAAAAGAAAGAAATAACAATTCAATAAATTGACCATGCAACAACAACACATAAAATAAACAACAACACTAGAAAACAACAAATTTAAAAAACCTTAAGAAAAAATAAAATGGAAATCCTGAAAATCAAAGGAGACATTAATGAAATTGAAATTATAAAAAACTTTGAATTGTCTGTTTTAGTAGAGATGAAAATAGAATACTTAAATATCCCTTTCTTAGAAAAACAGATGGAGCAAATCAAATCCTAAATGACTTTTATTTTTAAAATAAATATTAGTAAGGAGCTTATAATAATATATCTGAAAATTCATGTTGGATGATCAGGTTACATTTATACACAGTTGCATAGTTGCTTCAATGTTAGGAAAACAAGAAGTGTAATTGTCCACATAAATAACAAAAATAATAAAGATCATATAATATTATCAATAGATTCAGAAAAAGTACTTTTGACAAAATGCAGCAGCTATTCCCATTTTTAAAAAACACTAGAAAGGGGGGCAGCTGGATAGTTCAGTGGATAGAGTCAGGTCTAGAGACGGGAGGTCCAAGGTTCAAATCTTGCCTCAGACACTTCCCAGCTGTGTGACCCTGGGCATGTCACTTGACCCCCATTGATCACCCTTACCACTCTTCCACCTAGGAGCCAATACACAGAAGTTAAGGGTTTAAAAAAAAAAAGAAAAAAAAAACACTAGAAAGCATAGGAATAAATGGAGCTTTTCTTTAAAACATTTTATTTAATTAATTAATTTAGAATATTTTCCCATGGTTACACAATTCATGTTCTTTCTCTCCCATCTTCCCACCTCCCTCCTATAGCCAATGAACAATTCTACTGGGATTTACATTTGTCATTGATCAAGATTAATTTCCATATTATTAATATTTGCATTAGGGTGATTGTTTAGAATCTACAGCCCCAATCATATCCCCATCGAATCATGTGATCAAGCAGTTGTTTTTCTTCTGTGTTTCTGCTCCCACAGTTCTTTCTCTGGATGTGGATAGCATCTTTCTCATAAGTCCCTCAGAATTGTCCTGAGTCATTGCATTGTTGCTAGTAGAGAAGTCCATTGCATTTGATTGCGCCACAGTGTATCCATCTCTATGTATAATGGAGCTTTTCTTAAAACATTTACCATCAAGTGAACATATACCATCAAGTGAAGATAAACTAGAAGCACCTTCAGTAAAATTAGAGATGAAAGAAGGAAGCCTATTATCAACAATAATATTTAATATTGTACTATACCAATAATATAAAAAAGAAATTTTATCACCTGTCACAGATGATACAATGGTATATTTAGAGACTCCTGGAAAAGTCAATTATAAAATTAGATAAAATAATTTAACTTTAACAAAGTTGCAAGATATAAAATAAACCCACACAAATTATTGTCATTTTTATATATTGCCCCAAAATTACAGAAATATATAAAATATAAGTTAAAATTAAAATAACTGAAGATAATATACAGTATTGGGGAGTCTACTTATCAACACACTTATAGAAATTATATGAGTACGATTAGAAAATATTTTTCACATAAAAGCAGATCTTGTTTAATTTCAGAAATATTAATTGTTCACAGGTAGACTGAGCCAATATGACAAAAAATGATAGTGCTAGCTAAATTAATTTACTCATTGAGTGCTAAACCAATCAAACTGCCAAAGAATAACTTTATGAAGCTAGGAAAAATAATAATAAAATTCACCTGCACATATAGTTGACAAGCAAGGGAAATCAATGAAATATGTGAAAAAATGTGGTTCATGAGCACTAGATTTCAAAGTACTGCATAAAACAAATCAGTAATCATCAACACAATTTAATATTGGATAATAAATACAGTGGTTGATCAATAGAAAGGATTATGTACACACAAAAAACAAAAGCAAAGGAGCAAAGGAGCTTAGTATTTGATATATCCCAAATTCCCCACCATTGAAGCAAAAAATAATTATGTGACAAAAACTCCTGGGGAAAAAAAATAACAATGTGACAGAAATTAGGCATAGAACATCATTTCATACTGCAAACCAAAATAAGTTCAAAATGGTTACATTACATGTAATGGGTGCTACTAAAAGCAAATTAAGGAAATATAAAAGAAATTACTTGTCAAATTTATGGATAAAGGAAGTATTCATGATAAAAAAGATTAACATAGATAAATTTGTTTATTTAAATTTTGCCTAAACAAAACACATGCATTCAAAATTAGAAGAAAAGGAGAAGGGAAAAAAATCAGCTAATTCTCTGATAAAGCTCTAATTTCTCAAATATTTAGAGAACTGAGCCAAATTTATAAAGTAAAACTCAGTCCCAAATGATAGTGAAAGGATATAACCAGGTACTTTTCAAAAGAAGAAATCAAAGCTATCTCTTGACAAATAAAAATGTTCTGAATTTTTTATTGATTAGAGAAATGCAAATTAAAACAACTTTGAGGCACCATATGCTGTATACCCAAATGATTGACTGACAGAAAAATAAAAGGAAATACTAATCCCAATACTCTTTGTTGAATGTAAACTATTCTAAATATTCTGGAGAACAATTTTGAAGTATGCCCCAAAGGCTCTAAAACAAAGCATACTCTTTGACCTAGCAATAAGACTACTTGTTCTATACCCTAAGAAAATTATCTACAAAAACATTTTTAATAACTCTTTCTATGGTGGCCAAAAAAAATGGAAACTGAGGGGATACCCATCAATTGGAGAATGGCTAAAGAAGTTGGGACATGTGAATGTTATCTCATTTGATTATCACACTAACCCTAAAAATTAATGTTATTATTATTTTGTTGTTGTTTTATAGTTGCGGAAAATGGTGACTGGGCTATAACCACACAGTTAGACATTATGTTAAGCTAGATTTGATCTCAGGTCTTCCTGGCTCCAGTCCCAGTGAGCTAGCCACTGTGCAATCTTGCTAACTTAAAATATTTACATAGAACCTAGTGTTTTCTAGGCACTGTGCTAAGAGCTTGACAAATATTGTGTCATTTGACACCACACAAACCTGATAAGATAGGTGCTATTGTTATTTTTATTTTACAGTCAAAGAAATAAGACTAATAATGTTTACATTGCTTGTCCAGGATCATACAGCTAGTTAGTGTCAGACTGGATCTGAATTGAGGTTTTCCTGTGTCCTATCCTCTATACCACTTACCCATAATAATATTTCCATCATAAAGGTCAGGAAAATTAGGTCCAGAATAATGGAGTGACTTGCTCCTAGTGGGACATTTGGTTGGGAACTAAACCTAAGTCCATCAAATCTAATGGTCTTTCCAATTCATCACGAACCAAGCAATTCTAATAGTAACTCCATCGTCTTTTCTAGCATGATGCCCTCTCTATGGCTCCATCTACTTAATTTTATTGTTATTTTAAATAAAGAATCTTCCAGAGTGACTAATTAAAATGCATTCTGAAAATGAGTCCCTGAATCCAAAGCTTTAAAAATAAGGCAGAGGCAACTAGACTGGTCTATATTCTGAAAACAAATTGGAAAACCAATATTAATTCTATCCTTCTATTACTATAAAGTCTTCTTCCTGCTGGGGAGTATTTATCTATTTTTAATGATTGCTTATTTTTTATTTTGTACTCTTAAAAGTAATGATTAAACCGAAAGATGCATTTCAAATTCCATTCTACTGAATTCATCATTTGCAAGACAAATATACTTTATTCCCCTTTCAGATGGAAACTGAAGTCTAAGATAGGAAAAATATAGTTTTCACATATGAGTGTCTTAGGAGTAACACATACCAGTTCATGATATAGAAAACATTAGGGTTTGTAGATACTCAATGATTTTTAATTTAATGTAACAGGATTTCTAATTTCCTTTCTAATGATATTATGATAGAAGAATATATAAACTTATTTATGTATTTATAGTATATATTTATTTTATTCAACACACATATATGTATATATGTATTCATTTGTATATTTATGATATATATTTATTATATATGTAATAAGGGGGTAAACTGGCTGATTTAGGGGAGCTGGTGGTACCAGTGGAGTCACCTGGTCCAGGGAGCCTACAACTACTGTAACTGATGATTTGGGACTGCCAGGGATGTGTTGCCTGAGCTGTGATGCCCAGTCAGTCTCCCTCTTGTCTGTAGGTGGAGAGTGAGGAGCCCCTCCTTGCTGGAGTGAAAACAGTTACCAACAGGAAATGAAGCTCGCACACTTCCTGAATAAAATGGATGCCTGGCCAGTACTTCCTTGGAGTCACATGGTTGCTACACCCCCCTCTCCTCAGCCCCTTAGCCTAGGTTGACGTAATAATTAACTACAGAAGCTCACAGTTTCAGGCTAAGGGTTTATTTTAAACACTGGAGGGAAACTGAGGAAAGAGAGTGTAGGATCAGGAGAAGCTGCTGCTCAGGGAGACTGGCCAGTGTTGACAATGGACCTAGAAGGTAAGATCAGGCTGAGGGTACCAGCCCCTCAGGCAGGGATAAATTCCACTGCCCTGAAGTTAAGTGCTCCACCAGCTATACAGATGAGATCAATGATTTGGTTTAGGGGTATCCCTGTACCTAGGCTGACCTAACCTAATTTCCTACCCACAATCCACCTCCCTCAACCTGGGGTCCCCAAGGGAAATCCAGGGGTAGCTGGGTGTCTGGGTGAGGACAAGGAAATCAGACCCCCAGGTTGGTTCTGCAGGGGTATTTATAGTCCCAGGTCAAACTGTCAGGTCTTGGGACTGGCCTTTGCTAGGCCAAAGTTCCATTCTCCTAACTGCCAGGATTGCCTAGGGTAATTTTGCAAATGCAAGGGATCTTGCATAAATCCTGCATTACCTATATAACACATATTATATATGTTGTTACATATATAATAAATAATAATAATAGATATAATAAAATTATAAAAAGTATATATATATATATATACACAAATATAT
>NC_058134.1:278079828-278101632 GCF_016433145.1 Gracilinanus agilis | reverse complement strand
CTAGGCTGACCTAACCTAATTTCCTACCCACAATCCACCTCCCTCAACCTGGGGTCCCCAAGGGAAATCCAGGGGTAGCTGGGTGTCTGGGTGAGGACAAGGAAATCAGACCCCCAGGTTGGTTCTGCAGGGGTATTTATAGTCCCAGGTCAAACTGTCAGGTCTTGGGACTGGCCTTTGCTAGGCCAAAGTTCCATTCTCCTAACTGCCAGGATTGCCTAGGGTAATTTTGCAAATGCAAGGGATCTTGCATAAATCCTGCATTACCTATATAACACATATTATATATGTTGTTACATATATAATAAATAATAATAATAGATATAATAAAATTATAAAAAGTATATATATATACATATATATATATATATATATATATATACTTCCCAAGTTGACAAGTGTAAACCTCTTACAATATGTAACAGAATAGTCTTTAGCTATTTGGTAGAATTAAGTGATTTAGAGATAAAATAAGAAAGTAGGCAGTTGATTTTTTTTTCCAAACAAGTTAACAGAAGCATAAAGTTATACACAGGGAGATAGGTAAATTTAGTAAATGCCATGTGGGAAAGCAATGTTGAGAATACTGTTCACTTTTGTTTGGTATTTGTATCCCCAGGACCTAGCTAAAGTCTTTCTTACATTGTAAGAACTTGCTAAGCCCTGGCTGATTTAGATGTCTACATATATAAACTTCATTTCTTCCAGGTCTTTTTTTTAAACAGAAATGTTTTTTTTTAATTTCTTATATTCTTATTTGACAAAATCCCCTTCCCCTTTTTGATTTTGGATTCTGTGAAAGTTTAATGGTTATTTGAACCGCTATACACTGTAGGATGAAAAAAAAATTTCTATGCTTCATTTCTCTATTCATTGTCAAACCTCCTGAAACATTTTCAGGTTGTTCATTGAAATGACAGCTGGCTTGTACAGGATCTAATGCAAATTAGCAGAAAAGTTTTCCGTGGGAGAACAATTAGTGTAAAAAATCTTATCATTCCCAAGTGAATTTACCACATTTGCCTTAAAAATAAGTTTAAAAAAAACTTTTCTCCTTACTTTAATTTCTTGCTGATATCTTCAAAATGGGCAGCTGTCTTGCCAGATTAAGCTATTTGCTAGTGCAGAAATTAGAATATCTATATGTTTTCCCCTTTCAATTTTCAAATTAATGCCTGGTTTCTTGGGGGTCTAATCATCACACAGCAGCGTTTCTGAAGCATCTGTCCTGTGGATATACACGTATTATTTTGCGTTGTTCTATCTTCTTCCAAAAAAGGATGTTCTTTCCACTGAGGGTCTTTATTCCTAGATGATTATGAAGGGAGATTCATATAACAAAGAATGATATGAATTTAATGTCATGTGGCTCATAACAATGGTGTCTTTCTTCAAACACTGCCCTGGATAGTGAGCATGGAATATACTGGTTTATGAAAATCAAGTAGAGGAATAGAAAAAGTATGAAGTGAGTTTTGTATATATAATATTGTTTTGATCACTTTGCCACAGTAATTCTTAGAACTGAATGGCCTCAACTCTTAGTTTCTGTAGCTCTTCTTGGTTAATATGTTAAAAGATCTGAATATAAAGAACTTATTTCTTCCTCAAATTTAAAAGGAAGGTGTCTGAAATGTCAGGGGTTCAAATTCAGTGAATGAATATCATATATACTTATAGGCAGCTGAATATTGTCTAATGAGTCCCAATTGGGTCAGTGACTCCATTACATTTTGCAAATTCATGTCAAATTTGAAGATAAATCTCAGATATTTGTAATATAACTATAATGTCATGATTTTCCTTAAATTATTTTGATATAAACAATATCTTTACCTATTGTCCTTAAAAGTCAATTACAAAAGTAATTAGAATGTCCTTTGCACCATATAGGAAATTTTTTTCATATAGTAATTTTTAAAGAAATTTCAATCTCCAAAGATAGACAGGGACAACTGATTCTTTAATGGTTCTTTCAAATTTGCAGAGGCAGAACTTCATACAATGTCAATTGCTCTCCTCATATTCTAGTAAATACTTATTATTCTTCATAGTCCTGGCAAATCTATTGAGTTTGGCTGGTGTGTGTAGCATTATGGAGTAGTTTTCATTCTATAGATGAATAATCTTTCCACCTGTATCTTTCTCTATGTTTACTTGACCTTTTCTTCCCTAGACTACTCCCACTTACAAAAATTTCATTCTGCATCCTCAAGTTAGTCCATTTCTATTGGCATTTTCTTCCACTTGAACTGTGCACAGCTCCCTAGTGTGTACCATTGTTGGTTTTTAATGTTTGATTTTCTGTGGGTTCTCCAGATTGGCCTTTCCAGATGTAACCTCTGAAACGCCCAGCCCAGATGGCTGTGTATTTTGTGTTACTTGAAATTCCTAAATGTGCTAACCAAGAAAACAAAGGAAGCTTGTTGATTTAACAGACAGATAAACACTTTGGGGGAATCAATTTTTAAATATTAACTCTCCACTTTGCTGGGATAGTTTGGCCTGCCCTTGAACTACATCCATTTATAATTAACATATATTGCAGCCAATATGAGAAGCTACTCTATCCTGGAAAGAAAAGAAAAGCATCACACAAAGTTTCCTTCTTTATGATATTCAAGTAACAGAGAAAACCATTTGTGCCAAGGGAGATCCATTCCATTGAACATCCCATATCATTCAAAGTGAAGTTAAGGTTGAGGGGAAAATGATTCATTGCAACGATGTCAGGAAAGCACGGTTTGTGGTGGAAAAAAATTGGAAAATGAGGGAATGTCCTTTGGTTGGGGAATGGCTAAAGAAATTGTGGTATCTGTTGGTGTGCTGAAAGGAATGATGAACTGGAGGAATTCCATGTGAACTGCAAAGACATCCAGGAAGTGATACCAAGTGAAAGGAACAGAACAAGAACATTGGTCACAGAGACAGATACACTGTGGCACAAATGAATGTAATGGACTTCTCTACTAGCAACAATGCAAGGATCCAGGACAATTCTGAGGGACTTATGAGAAAGAACACTATCCACATCCAGAGAAAGAACTGTGGGAGCAGAAACAGAGAAGAAAAACAACTGCTTGATCTTATGGGTCAATGAGGATATGACTAGGGACATAGATTTTAAGTGATCACCCTAATGCAAATAATATAATATGGAAATAAGTCTTGATCAATGACACGTGTAAAACCCAGTGGAATTGCTTGTTGGCTACAGGAGGGAGGTGGAAGGAGGGGAGGGAAAGGACATGAATCATGTAACCATGAAAAAATATCCCTAAATAAATAAATAAATAAATGAACTTTAAAAAATATATAGGATTATAAAAAAAAAGAAGAGGGAAACATGGCTAGTTGAGAACTTAAAGCTCTCATCTTGATCTCTATGGTAAAACAGTGACAAGAAATAAATGGAATTTTCCTTGGTGGCCCAAAGAAGAGAAGGAATGGACACCATGGAATCAGAAAGATATTTATATAACTGTTTCCAGTGTTCAATTCTATCATTTAAATCAGTGGTTCCCAAACTTTTTTGGCCTACTGCCCCCTTTCCAAAAAAAATATTACTTAGTGCCCCCTGTCACATACTATCACTGCCCCCTTACAGTTATTCACTGCCCCCAAATGCAACTGTGGCCATCACCGCTCCCCTGGATCCCTGCAGTACCCACCAGGGGGTGGTGGCACCCACTTTGGGAATCACTGATTTAAGTATTTGCTAGGTGTAAGATCTTCTTCCAGTTGCTATCACTGAACAAACTGAAATAGGACCCTCAAAGTATTTATATTTTTAGAAAGTACCTTGAAGTTCAAATTTAAGCTTCTCATTTTACTAGTAAAGAAACTAAGACACAGATAGTTGGGGTGATTGTTTAAACATCTAATAAGTGTCTGAAGCAATATTTTGAAACTACATCTTCCAACTCCGCCAAGGACAGTCCCAAGCCCGGCTGAAAAAGGAGGAGGGTTGGGCACGAGGCTAGCAACCTCACCCCGTAAAAAAATCTCACTTGCTACAGAAACAGCAACCTCATTAAACCAACAAAACCAATGATCGCCTAGTCTGGAAGATTGCTCTCCAACAGAGTCCATGATGCGTGCTGGTGAAAGCCTTTGGGAAGCCAGTTCGTTGATAAATCTTCTGACGACCAAGGCAGATGTTAACAGATGCCTACGTCACATCTTGAACATCAGATGGCCTGAAAAGATTTTGGGAAAGAACAATTCAGTATCCCATCAGTCACTGAGCTGGAACCCACCAGGGAGGAGGAAAGTCGGAAGGCTAAAACAGATCGGGCAAAGATCTGCCGAAAACGAAACAAAGGCCAACGGAATGACATGGGCCCAGCTGGGGGAAGTTGCCCAGAACAGAGTCCATTGGCGTGAGATGGTTACAGCCCTATGCTCCTCTGGGAGCCAACAGGAATAAACTAAACTAAACATCTTGCAGAACTCTTGGTACTACACCAAGATATCAATGCCATGATTATACTGCCAATGAAGTAAAATAATACCTGATGATATCTTATTGATATGATGATGTGATTTTCTGTGATTTCTCTGAAATTTTTCTTTAAAAAAAAAACATTTATTGGGGGCAGCTGGGTATCTCAGTGGATTGAGAGCCAGGTCTAGAGACGGGAGGTCCTAGGTTCAAATCCGGCCTCAGACACTTCACAGCTGTGTGACCCTGGGCAAGTCACTTGACCCCCATTGCCTACCCATACCACTCTTCCACCTATAAGTCAATACACAGAAGTTAAGGGTTTAAAATAAAAAAAAATTATTAATATGATTTGGTTTTTGTTATAGTCATTTCTTTAAACATTCCCCCTCAAACTGAGCCCTCCATTGCAACCAAGAAAAATACTTAAGCGATTTTATCTGATGCAATAATTGCACTTGACAAAGTATGCAACATTCCCATGTGAAGTGAGGGAGGAATATTCATTTATTTGTTTGTTTGTGTTTGTTTGTTTATGCATTTATTGATTTAAGTTCTTAGTCATCATAAATCTTTATTTAATTAATTTATTTAGAATATTTTTTCCACAGTTAAATAATTTATGGTCTTTCCTCTCCCCTCCTACAACCCCGCTCCTTTGCAGCTGTAGCCAACACTCAATTCCACTGGGTTTTACATGTGTCATTGATCATTAATATTTGCATTAAGGTGATCATTTAGAGTCTACCCATGCTAAAAAGAGCCATCCTTCAAGGTACCAAACTGCAGAAGTTCCTCTGCTCCAGCTATCCCACCTGAAATTTGAATAGGAATTTCTGCAAGGTTAGGTGGGGCTTTCTGAATTGTGGTACTCTGTTGGCTGGTACTTAAATTGAATGAGACATTGATATCTCAGGTAGGGACATTCCCTAAATAGACTCTGATTTTTAGTAATGGGAGAAATTAAAAGAAGTCTTGTCTCTTCTCCATTGAAGTTGTTTGTTTTTCATTTAACAAAAGGTAAGGAAACTTTTTTTCTGAAATATTTGCTTGAGGGACTCAAAATTTAAACACTCTCTTGGGTTGTACTTTTTTTCTTAATTAAGAAGATTATAAAGTATCTCCTCCCCCATCACTCCATCCTTAAAAGAGAAGCAGAAACAGTGTTCCCGAAAGGGAAGAAATGGCACTAATGAGATTTTCTCTTATGGAGAACCACAAGCCTCGAGAATATTACATATTAAATCTCAGGGCCATTGAAGGAAAGATCTGATTAATTTTAATTGTCATGAGCGACAAAGAATGATAGATGATTCCTAAGGCAAACAGTAACCTGAATCATTCAGGGATCTTCTTATTAAAATCAATGCCCTGAAATGCTTCTGAAAACAAATAAGGATCAAGTAGAGTGCACAGAGAATGGAAGTACCATATTCCATGGAGGTAGAGCCTCTCACACTAATTGAAAGGTAAACCAGACAAATAGATTCAACCATCAGGTTACTTGACTTAAAAAAATCTTTGCTCAATAAACAGCTTTCATCAATAATAATACCATCAGTGCCACATCCAAATCATTCCTTTTGTTATAAATTATTTTCTTAGATGAATTCTGCAAATAAGACAAACCATTTCAATTATGTTTCATTTGGATAAACATTAAAATGGATTCAGATTCTCTCATCACCCAATTGTTGTTCTCAGACATGAGGAAGCCCCTCAAACTACCTGGCAATGGAGGGAAATCATCTTGGAATATGAAAATTTTATGAGAAGACACCAGAAAGTTTTCACAGATGGTTTATAAAATACATTAATAAGATTGTTAATAATTTATAGTATCAGAGATAATCAACAGCACTGACAGAGATATAAGCTAAGTTAGTCATATCACTTCAAGTTCCTGAATTGTCCGTGTCATATAAGGAGAACCATGATTGTTATGAACTAACATTAGAGAAAATAGAACGACTTACAATTTGAAGACTTTCATGGTCTATTTTGTTTTTAGGATATATGTCAGAAGAAAAAGACATCTCCAAAGTATGGCTCCTGAGGCAGGTAGGGACATTAAGTATACTATTTGGAAATTGATCTCAGTAGATTTTGGAATCCCATTATCAGTAAGAAAGCACATTTCCCCTCTGATAAGGTAGTGAGGTTGCCCATAACCCAACAGAGACTATTGATTAGTGAATCAACAGGCATTTGTTATGGCTGACTGTGCAAGGCATTAAGCTAGACACGGAAGATTCAACAACAAAAGTTTAAATCTCGCTAACAAAGCAGAATATATATATATATATATATGTTTAATTTTTAATATATATTTTTAAATTTTTTATTTTTAAATATATATTTAAACCACTCATGTATATATGCATATATATATATGCACGTATAGGGGTAGTGCAGCTAGGTGGCATAGAGTGGAAAAAGTGCTGGGGCTTGAGGCAGGAAGACTTATATTTGTGAGTTCAAATCTGGCCTCAGATATTTACTGGTTGCTTGACCCTGAGCAAGTCACTTAATCCTGTTTACCTCAGTTTCCTCATTTGTAGAAAGAAGCAGAAAAGAAAATGGCACACTGCTACAATAACTATGTTCAGAAAACCCCCAAAAGGGGTCAAAAAGAGTTAGATGTGACTGAAACAATTGAACAAGAATATGTATTTATGAATGTATATATGACTTTGAATATATGTATATATTACATATGTATTTATATACATTTGCAAGTATGTGTCTACCTCTACATATTATGTATTTATACATATATACATACAAATAAAATTTACACATATATATACTTATAGGATATTTTTTAAAATAAAAGGAAATATACTATGGGCATAAAAGTTCTGACATTTTAAGGAAAAATACCACTCCCTCAGTTTTCTATAAAATCTTGAGGAGAAAAAGAGAAATAACATTCTGGGATCCAGCTTTTTATTGGGTGTGTGTGTTGGAAAAGAGTAACTTCAAAGCTTACATTACTGTGCATGTTCATAGGCAATAAGGTAGGAACTTTGGAAGAGATTGAAGATCATTGAGAGAGAAGATGATCATGGCAGAAGTAACCTGGAGAAGATTGGAGGGAATAGTATCAAGGATCCATAGAAAGAGATTGGTCTTAGTGAGGAAAAGGGACAGTTCTTAATTCAATCAATCAATCCATCATTTGAGTGATTACTGCTAAATTATACCACAGTCTGAACATATTGTCCAGACAACTGCTCTGCAGTCCATCTTCAATTATATATCATTTTTGTCATTGTTAAAGATCTATGCATCTATCTACATATCAAGACATCCAGCAATCAATATCTTCCCTCCCATTTAGAGGACACTATACTGTTCAACTATCCAAACTATAAAGATGATTACCTCATTTACAAATCTGAAAATGATGATAAAAATGAATGAATATGTATTGCAAAAATCAATGGCTTTGCAATCCTTTCAAATATATTTATGTGATGTTTCAGACAGAGAAACAGAGAGCAGAGGGGAATAATTGGATACACTGTGCAGCCAAAATGGGTCATTTTGTTTTATTGCTTAAGCCTGCCTTGTTAATTTTATACCCAGTGAATTTAAAATCCTTTATACAATGCCCAATTATTTTTGAAATGTTTAGCACTTTAGATTCTCTATATTTGTTGCCTTCTACATCATTACACTCATTTCAGAAACTTGGAAAATATTTTGATATGCTTTCATTTCCCTTTCCTTTTAATATGAAATGTTGGTCAGCTGTGCAATTAGCAATGTCTTGCATGTTTATATTTCAAGATAAAGTAACCCTATACTAAAATGTAGCATCTTGTATTTGTCAACTCAATCCATAACATTAACAAAAATTTCCTAAAACTATTGAAATTTAGAATAGGTATATTATCATAGTGAGTACAAGAAGGAACGTTGAAAAGTTTGTGCACTAGAAAAATATGTAGGGGACATAAAATAAAGTGGCATATGTTAACACGAGGTTAGAGAAAAGTATTCTTTGTTTTTCTAGTTTTTCTCCATTCTAACTGAATGTAAAGTAATTTGTTCCTTCATATTAAGTGTTCAGCAATAAGTATGTTTTATAGATTATGCTATAAAACATACCTCAAAATGAGGTCAAAACAGACTCATCATTTAAGGCTATGGTAGTTAATTTTGGCATATTTCATGAATTGGAAATGTTCCCTAAAATTCTGGAGGCTAATGTATGTCACTCTTTGTATATTGCTTATGGTATAACAGTCTATAAGCTTTCACTTTCTTCTTTACATCTCCAGTACCTGACACAGTGCTTGGCACACATTAGATGCTTCCTAAATGTTTGTTGATGAATTGGTTGATGAATTGATTGATCTCTAGGGCATAAAACGACTTTGTTTCATTTTAACGGATAATATATACTTAATCAAATATATTCATTTACATTTTCATACTTTGCCAATATGTCATAACAGAAATATTTCCCACTCTGCCCAAGAACAGGAAATTTAAATAGTAGAAAAAGTTCAATTGAGCAAAGAATTGAAAAGTATAACACTAGTAGTAACCTAAACTCATAGTGATTTACCTCTTTCAAGAAGTAAGGAAGATATCTTCTCATTTTTTTTCTGTGGGGACTAACATTTTTTATACTATCATAATATTCAGCACTTTAATTTTTTTGGTTTTCATTTTTCTTATTATTATATAGATTGTTTTCTTGACTCTACTTACTTTATTTTGCATCAGTTCATAAAAATCTGCCTGTGATTTCATCTGGGTATTTCCTTATCAGCAACAGAACTGAAGGGAAATATTTTTCCATAGCACTGTTAACACAAATTGAATATAATCATGAGCATTTTTACCCTTAGGAGTTTCTTTTTCTCTTTAAGTCTTATTTGTTGTCTCTACTTTTAATAATGCATTTCGTCTCCCCCAAGCCCCCGCCCCCCAAAAAAAACCCTGATTTTCCCTGCATTCTGAGTGACTACTTGCTATAAAGAAGTAGATAACACAAGATAAAATGACAAAAGAAAACCCAAAGAAACAAATGACAGATTTTTTTCTGAGCCTGTATAATTTCCTCTCTGGGACCATAAATAGGGGCTTCATTGCCATTCATCATTATCATTGTTTCTTACAACTCAATAATATTCATACACCACCACATGATTAGCTCTTTCTCAAACAAGGGGCAACAGATGCTACTTTAAAAGTTTGTAATCTAATTAGAGACAAAGCACATGTACACAAATAACTGATAAATTGGAAAAAAGGATATATTGGAAGCAGAAAGTTCTACTGGAGGTTGTTATGATAGCCTAAATAAGAGGTTGGAGTAATTATATAATAAATGGGAAAGAGAAATAATGTAGAGGTAGACTCTAAAGATCTTGCCCCATTAGGATGTGACAGGTGAAATGGGAGGAAGAAATCAAAGATGATTCCCAGCTTTCCCAGCCTGGCTGATAATTCAACGATCAACATTAGTTCCAAATTGTTATTGTTATTGGGAAAAAGAGCCAAAGTGAGGGGTTGGGTATTGATTGGCAATGGGGAATCTTGTTATGACTAGTTTCATCAAATGAGAATGTGAAATTATATACTCCAAAGGTTTCTAAGAATATTCTCATTTACTGTTTCTATGGAAATAATTATATTTATTTGGAAGTAAGAAATCACAGTGGATGACCACTCAATATGCATTTATAATTACTTGTAGTATAAAAAAAGAAAGAAAGGGGGGAAAAGACAACTGTTGGATTTTCTTACAATTCTGTAGCATTTTAGACACTACACCTGAATTTAACTTTGTCCACATCCAAATTACCAAATAAAAAGCTAGAATCTAACCAGATAAATGGACTTTAAAGAATGAAGCATGTAGTTGTTGCTATTGTTTATTAATGTAATTAATTTATTCATGCACACCTATTTGACTGAAAAACTTTGTGTAATTATGCCTTTGTCTGAAATTGCTCAAATAATTCACCCATATCCATTTACATTCTTATAGCATATGTAATTTTTTAGACTTTAAATTAAACAAAATTTAATGACTAACCATTGCATAATTTCTTTGTGTATAAAATATTTTTAAGAAATACTTATAGAAAGTGATTGACCTTCCCTCCCACTTAGGGAGACAAACATTATCTTATTGATTCTCTGACCTCTTCTGGGGAAGATAACTTTCACTGCTCCAAAACTCTCTAAAGACTTTTTTTTTAAACCCTTGTACTTTGGTGTATTGTCGCATAGGTGGAAGATTGGTAAGGGTAGGCAATGGGGGTGGGGGGGGGCAAGTGACTTGCCCAGGGTCACACAGCTGGGAAGTGGCTGAGGCCGGGTTTGAACCTAGGACCTCCTGTCTCTAGGCCTGACTCTCACTACACTGAGCTACCCAGCTGCCCTCTAAAGACTTTTTGAAAAATATATTTTAGAAAACATAATGTAAGGTAGTACTGCAAGGTGATATTGTTGTGGCAATGGCTAAGAAGCCCACAGAGATTGAGTTGGAGAATACTGAAGAGATCAGGTGAAAATGGCAAAGTAAGAAATACTCAAAAGACACCAACCACCCTGCAAAAGAACATAGAACAGGGAACATCTGGGTAGCTCAGTGGATTGAGAGCCAGGCCTAGAGATGGGAGGTCCTAGGTTCAAATCTGACCTCAGACACTTCCCAGCTGTGTGACCCTGGGCAAGTCACTTAACCCCCATTGCCTAGTCCTTACCACTCTTCTGTCTTGGAGCCAATACACAATTATCAGGGAAAATTGTACTGATGTTCTTAAAATAAGAGGAAATAAAAACCAAAAGAATCTGATTTTCCCTGGTAATTTCTTTCCATATCATATTCAAGTTCTTTTTTTTTATTACAGATTTTAGGCAATCCAATGACTCTTAAATTAGCTCTTAGATCTGTTTTCCATTTCTGCCATTTCTGTTGTTTTTCCAGAGAGTGATTTAAAATATACTTCAATATTTTCACTCTTTTTCATTTATTTTATTGTTTCCTGTTGTCTCCAAGGAAAAATACTACAAGCAGACACAGAAAAGCAACAACAGTTCTAACATCGTGAAACTATTGTCAGTATTACACAGGACCTAGTGACTTCTACATTAAAGGATCAGAAGACAAGGAATAATATTTTTCTTTTTTTCCCTTTTTTTCTTTTATTATTTTGTTTATTTTTTTAGAAAAAATTTCCATGGTTACATTATTTATGTTCTTTCTCTCCCCTCCGCCACCCACCCCCATAGTCATTGAGCATTTCCGCTGGGTTTTAGATCAAGACCTATTTCCATATTATTGATATTTGCACTAGGGTGATTGTTTAGAGTCAATATACCCAATCATATCCCCATCAACCTCATGTGATGAAGCAGTTGTCTTTCTTCTGTGTTTCAGCTCCCACAGTTCTTTCTCCCTCAAAATTGTCCTGGATCATTGCATTGCTGCTAGTAGAGAAGTCCATTACTTTTGATTGTGTCACAGTATATTTTTTTTGTGTACAATGTTCTCCTGATTCTACTCCTTTTACTCTACATCAGTTCCTGGAGGTCATTTCCAGTTCACATGGAATTCCTCCATTTCATTATTCCTTTGAGCTCAATAGTATTCCATCACCAGCAGAAACCACAATTTGTTCAGCCATTCACCAATTGAAGAGCATATCATCATTTTCCATTTTTTTGCCACTAGAAAGAGCGAGGCTATAATTATTTTTGTACAAGTCTTTTTCCTTTTAATCTCTTTGGGGTATAAACCCAGCAGAGGTATGGCTGGATCAAAGGGCAGACAGGCTTTTAGTGCCCTATGGGCATAGTTCCAAATTGCCATCCAGAATGGTTGGATCAATTCACAACTCCACCAAAAATGTGTTAGTGTCCCAATTTTGTCACATTCCCTCCAACACTTATTACTTTCCTTTGTTTTCATGTTAGCTAATCTGCTAGGTGTGAGGTGGTACCTCAGAGTTGTTTTTATTTACATTTCTCTGATTATTAGAGATTTAGAACACTTTTTTCATGTGCTTATTGATAGTTTTTATTTCTTTTTCTGAAAATTTCCTATTCATGTCCCTCACCCATCTATCAATTGGGGAATGGCTTGATTTTTTGCACAATTGATTTAGCTCCTTATATATCTGAGAAATTAGACCTTTGTCAGAATTTTTCGGCATAAATATTTGTTGGAATGATATTTTTCAAAGCAAAGGATCTAGGTCAACAACAACAACAACAACAACAATAACAACAACAATCTAAGGTAACATAATTGCTTTGCTAATGTGTTATTTACATTTTTGCCCAGATATTTATTATATTTTGTATTGTTCTGCAATTTTCTTTTGACCTATATTTTAGAGCAATAGATCTGTTATTTTTTCTATTTGTCTCTAATTGTCTCTTCATTTTTAATTTTTATTCCTGTTTTGACTATTCAGAGTTTAATATTAAATCAATATTTGTAACATAGATGAAATGAGGTAGGAGTATTTCTTTTCACAATTTCCAAATAATTTCTATAATGTTAAAATTAATTTATTTTGAATTTGAAAAAAATCACCTAAATTAAAACCACTAACTTCAGAGTTGTCCCTATTCTCCTCCCCTTGGAGTTTATTTATGGATTGTTTGATTTATTTTTCTTAAATTAGATCATATAAACTCTCCATTTCTTAGTCTGTTAAATGAGAACTTTAAGGAATATGTAGATACTCATTTAATTTAATTGTTAGTATTATTAACATGTAGTTGAAAAATAATTTCTGATTATTTCTTTTGTTTCTTTTTTATTGGTTATAAATTAAAATATTTAATTTTAATTTTATAATTATTTTCTTTTTTCTCTAAATTTCATCTCGTTGATAAAATATTCATTTTAACAACCTATTTTGTTTATTCAAAAGAGTTTTTTTGCTTTTAACTTTGTTCATCCCTTGATTTTAATTTTTTTCTTTTGAAATTTAATTCAGGATTCTTTGATAGTTGTTTTATTATGGTTTTTTGTTACCTGCCCACTTTCCCAGTCTCCTCTTTATGTCTTATTTTTGAAAGCTTTTCTATATCCTGAGTATTTTAGTTACCTTTCTCCTCTCTCATCAAAATAATTATTTTATTATGGTGAAAATACCAGAACTACAAACTACAGTGATTGTGCAGTTCAGAGCTTGACAGGAATTTATTATGCATTCATTCGTATATACAGATGAGGAAACTTATTGTAATAGGTAGGTTAAGTTTGTGTTGAAAGAGATATAAATATTTCCCTAATTACTGCTTTGGCTTTATTCCAAAAAAGTTGCTATATTGTCTCATTGTTGTTGTTATATTTAGTGAATTTACTGATGGTTTCTATAATTTATCTTTTGACCAAAACTTTTATTTTCAATTTGGTCTCCAAATAATTTTAATATTTTCTTGAGTAGCCCACTATTTTAATTCCTTAAGTTATTTATATTTACTTTTTTATTATATTTACCTGTCTGAAAGGGGTAAATTCATTTCTCTCATATTTAAAATTTTACTGATTCTCCCAATAACTCAATTAACTTTTTCATTATGAATTTAGATGCTATGCCATATGTTTTATATTGATATTACTTATTTTTATACTTTTCAGAAAAATAGTTATTTGTTTTATCTCTTTTAAATAAGTCTATTTTTTGTTCCCTTACCTGAAATTATAACTGCTACATCAAAAGCATCATTTCTCCCCCTATAGCTTAAGAATAATAAATTTTGCTACATTCCCTTGCTTACTATTTGCTTCTTGCTCTTGGCTCTACTATGGTCTAGGAATGCATCCTATAATACCACCTCTTGGAATAGATTCCCTCCTGAGTCTACATTGTATATGTGACAGAAAACAAAGTAACAACAGAATTGCCCATAGACACCTGACTCTTAACTGGAACAAGTTTGGATCCTTTTATATTGATCTAGGACCTCTTTTTTCTATGGTATGGCATCCATAAGATGTTCTTCTGGCTTAACCAATGTCCCTAGTGCCTACAGAACCTAAAATGGGTTGGAAAATTACTCTCTGTAATTTTTTCCTTACATTTTCCAGATTAGGACTTAGTCTGGTGCATTTTCTAGATCTCTATGGGAAGAGTTGATTTGCAAAGTTGTACTTCTTCTTACCACTCCATAGTCTCCAGTATGGTTCCATCAAGACAAGGGTTTCTTTAAAAAAAAGGCAAGGGTTTCTAATTTAGGTTTAATCCAAATTGAAGTTCCAAAGGATTTGGATTCTGTTCACATAGCTTTCAGTCTATTCTGTTCCCTTTTGGTCATTTTTCAGGATTAGATAATAGACCTTGAGGACTAAGAAATTCTGGTCAAATTTTCAGAAATTATTTGTACTGTAAGTCAATTTTGAAGGATTACCATATTAGAAAGCCTAAACAAACATTGAGAGATATGGGAGGAAATGCAGTGTGGAAGGGTGGGAAAGAAAAAAGAAAGAGGTGGGGAAGAGGAAGAGAAAGAGTGCGGAGAGAGGGGAGAAGAAAGGGGGAGAGAGAGAGAGAGAGAAAGAGAGAGTGATAGAGAGAGAGTTTCCATAGCACTGGCTACTGGATAATTAAGGAGATATTGCATCTGGAAGGAAATAGAGATAAGGATCAAATAATCATTTAAGGAGGAAATAACTTCAAGGAGATAGCCCTGGCAATTAAAAAGGAAGTAAGAAGAAAGTGTATTCTAGGAATGGAAAAATCCTATTTAAAGGCAGGGCTATAGGAACTGAATAACTTGTATGGACCCCAGAAGAAAACCATTTGGGCTATATAGTAGCATTGGTAAAGGGGGAGGTTTGTGACAATATTTTTGGATTAAAAACACCCTTTTTGCTCCTATAAAGGAGATTTAAGCCATATTCATATTGGGCTATCAAGGGAAGAAGTTGGTAGTTTAATTAAAAATATTGAGTGATTTGTGATTTTATTGATATAGGAATTTCATCCACTAATGCAGACAGCAACTCATTCATGTTTTTAGCCTATTCAACTCTTTCCCAAGTGGTGCAGAGGGAAGTGCACAGGAGCTGGAGTCAGAATGATGAATTCAAATCCAACCTCAGACATTTACTAGCTGTGTGAGCATGGGCAAATCACTTAAACTCTATTTGTTCCAGTTTCCTTAATTATAAAATGCTAATAAAAATAAGGATGTTTTAAGGATCAAAGAAGAGAATATTTGTAAAGTGCTTAGCATAGTGCCTAGTAAGTGCTTAATGAATGCATATTTCATCCTTCAATTCCATAAATCATTAATAGAGATTTTCTTCAGTGTGATGGGATCCTTCCTTTATGTTTCTTGAAAGTATAGGGATGCCAAATGATTTACCATAGGTAATTTGTCACTGGATACTATTCTGGTACACCTTTTCTTACTTCTCACTTCCCTGAGGACATCATGAGTGCTGCTTTTATTGAACAGTTCTCATTTAACTATAGGTTGTAGCTTGTTCACTTCTATCATGTACTACTCCATTGGGAATTTTGTCACTCTCAACTTTAATATTTTTGTACAGTGTGATATTCCATGAGTCATAACCAGATAGCATCACTGAAAGAATATCATTTCTAAAAAGATGGGTCTTTGTTTCAGAGAGGAGTTTGAAGATATCAAAAATACTACGAAATTTCACAAAGGTGATGAAATCTAATCTTGCCTTCTTTTTTATTTTGAGCCAAAATCATAGCCAATATATAGTTTATATCAAATAATTATGTAAATATCAACTCTATACTTTGCCTATCAAATTCCAATTTATAATCTTGTACAATAGCATTATTTATCTACTTCTTTTTCTCCCCCCCTCTTTTTTAACACAATGGAAAATTAAGACAAATTCTTTTGAGTGATTATGGATTAGAGGATTACAGGTTCAAACACTGGTCTTGCCATCACTTTTATGATATTGATGAAACGGGGTAAGTCATTGACCTTCTCTAGTCCTCAGTTTCCTCATTTCTAAAATGAGGAGTTTGGAATAGGTGAACTCTAAATTCCTTCTCTGTTAGCTATGATACTTAGATCCACATTTAAGAGATTCAACAGTATTCTAGGACAATTCTAGGCAATAAGAACAATGTCAAATTCAGATAGTAAACTCTCCTAGGTCTTACCATATATAGGGAATTCTTCTGTGGTGATTTTGTGCTAGACCTTCTCTATAAATGTGGAGAACACCTTTTGGCGAGCACATATCTCCTCTTTTTTATGCTTCACTCGTTGTTAATAATTGAAAACTAAAATATTTAATTATCAGCCATTCCCCTAGGGAAGGTGAAGGTGAAACCAATTGTAAGTCAAATTAACTACGAGTTTGAAAAGAAAGTTAATGCTTTGCAGTAATCCTAAGAGGCTTTGCTGTTCATTCCCAGAATGGTGAAAAGAGAATGGAAAGACTATGGTTTTTGATAAAGGTCTGCTAACACCCCAAACAAAGTTTAAGACATTATTCTATTGGTGAAATGATTATTACCTGGCACACAGGAAAAAATGCACTATATATTGCATTTATAAATACAAATATTATATATATGTATATTTCATTTATGCCTCATTTATCATCATCTTGGATTATAACTACAAAGCTGCTGCCATAAATGAGTTCAATGTCATTCGTGAGCCACCCAGAAGTCTGATGTAACCCCCTGCTACTTTTCCAACCATCCATCCACTTGCTCATCTTTGGAAAGAAAATATCTTGAATATTTTATCAAGGATCCTTAGAAGATGGATGTCCTAATCAACTAACTGTCTTATCAGTTGACCTTTTGATAGCCAAATTTTACCTCCTATTCCACTAATCTCTGTTGTTCAGAGAAGTATTTTCCCAACTAAGAAAATATCTGATCTTTTTTATCTCTCCTTATACTCTCTTATTTTCAGCCAACTCAAGTTGACTACTCATGTTCCCAGACACCCTAAGTTATTAGGACTAAAAATTCTTCCTGCTCTTCACCTTTAATACCACACTTTCTCTTGCCACTTTCACTTAAGTAGATCTCTCCTTTGATTGTCACTTCATTCATCTATAACATTACATCTATATCTTTGTGTACTATTTCCCTAAACAAATGAATCAGTCTTTTCCCAACCCTCCTGATACCCCAGAATATGAAGAGATAATTAAATATGCAAATGACCTCTCAAACACCTTTTTTCACCAGCCTCCATCATTCCTTTAGCTTCTAACCTTAGCTCCTTTATTCTTCACAATCACTCATAATTAATCACACAGATTTTCAACCTTGGAGCCATCACCTAATTTTTCCACTCCCTTACTTCATTAGCTACTTCACACCTCACACTCTCTTCCACTTCTCTCAAGTAATACAGATATAAACTTAGTTTTAAGTTCCAATAACTGCTTGCCTGCATTGTTCTTCTTGCCCACAGGCTCTCCTCCCTACAATCCAGTCTCTATGCACTTGTCAAAATAGTCTTGCTAATGCACAAATTGGCCACTATCCATCCCAGAAATCATCAATTACTTCCTACTGCCTATACACTAAGGCAGAAACTTCTTAGAGTGGCATCTGGTTTTTGTCTTCTTTTCCTGTCTTTTTTCATTTTAGACCTCATTTTGAATTGTGCAGGCTACCCAAATCAGAATACTTCTGCCTGTCTCCCCAACTAAATATTCAATTTTCTACATTTGTAAAAGCTATGCCCTGCCCCATTTTTGCAGTGAATAATCTCTCTGGCTTCACTGTTCCAGAGCAAAGAAAACTTTTGAAGTTATATTTCAAGTTTCTAGGGGTAACCTTAAGGTATTATTGTGTCTCTTCTCTACTGCTATCAACTTAAGGCTCTATTCATAGTATTTTTCCTTTTGTTAGTGAGAAGTGACAATTTTAAACAATATTTGTATTTTCTAGAGGCAGAAAATTGATGATAACATTGCAGCGCTTATAAATTTCTGTTTATGTATATTCCAATGAATGAAACAGCATAAATTGTCTTTTTCTAATGAATATTTACTTCATAGATATGGAAATAATAGCAATACAACATTCTCCAGCAACCCCATGGTGATACTTTCTCCCCTATAACTCCTTAGATTCTTGGGATAGTGGACTCAGATTTTATATAGGTTCCCTGTAGCAGTTTCCTGACTAAGTTCATGTCAAAGAGGTTCACTGTTAGACAAGTCCTCATCTCAGGTACCTCTGGACTGAATCCTGAGAGATGGACCTCAATCCTCTGATCCTTGATTCTGACCTGGCTGCAAAATTCTTCATGGACTTGACTCCCAATGAAAGTTTCATTCTCCTCGACTTTTAAAGCTCATAAGGTCATAGTCTCCAGGTTATTTTCTTTCACCAAAAACATAACAAATGCCCAGACATAGAACCTAATCCTGTAGTTATGGGTTTATAGGCCAGCCTAGAAAGGAGAATATCAAAAAGGCTTCTTCTTTCATAGTATTATCAACAGATGCTACCAAGGAAGAGGTCATTCATAGGGCTTTTTCAAACCAAGAGAGAGAAAAGCACAAATCTGGCTACTATTCTTTTCAGTGCTCCAACCCACTTCCAGTTCTAGCCTCACAACTGCTATCAACCAAGAAGATTGCTATCCACCATGTGGTTGGCAGACCAGAACCAGTTACATCATTTATATGCATGCTCCAAAATCTCTCCAATGCATTTTCATTTCACATCATCACCACTGTCCTAAGAAATGAGTTATCCAGACTCCTCTTTGTGGGAAATGGCATCAATGACACTCTGCATGTACAAAAGGACTGAGTTCAGTGATGAAGCCCCCATTGTATTTTGGACTGCCTTGGTTCTTCATCCCTAACTCTCAGAATCCTGATTTTCCTTAAAACATTATCTCACTCAGGTACCACCTTCATCATGAAGTCTACCCAAATCACTATAGTTGTTAATACTTTTTTTAAATTTATATTTCTGGTAGTGTCACACTTCTCTGATATGATTCAAGCTTCTTGATGAATTTTTTTCTTTGTATCCCTAGAACATATCTGGTGCAACAATTTGTATATAATAGTTATCTGAAAAATCTTTACTAAAGTTTGCTGACATTCTCTTAGGGTTTTAACACTCTCGATCACACATGCCAGTTTAATACCCTCTTTTCTCTAAAGTTCTACAACTCTCATCTCTCCCTAAGAACCCCCTCTCTCTCCTCCCCTCTGTCTCTCTGTCTCTGTCTGTCTCTGTCTCCATCTCTGTCTCTCTGTTTCTCTCTCCCTCTCTATCTGTCTGTCTCTATCTTTCTCTCTCTCTCTCCTCTTCCTTCTCCTCCTCCTCTTCTTACCTAACCGACTGCTCCTTCACATGATCTTTTGCTGGATTTTTATCCAGGACACACTCACTAAAGGTGGCTGTTAATCCTAGTCCGGGGCTCTGGCTTTGGCTTTCTCTGCTTGTATTCAATTTTCTCAGGTGACCTCATCAGGGAAGGAAATGAATATTTATCTAGTGTATGCTATGTATCAGGCTCTGTGAAAAGTACTTTGTTCCAGTATTATTATTTGATCCTTGCAACAACCCTGAGGTGTAATTTCAAATATCATTCCATGGTTTGAATTATCATCTCTAGGCTGATGATTCTCATATATACTAATCCTTCTCTCTTACCTCTCTCTCCACTTACAGACTTAACTCCAGCTACCTATTAGACATCTCAAATTGTATGTGTTGTAGATCTAAACTCAGCATTCCCCAAATTAAAATAATTATTTTTTCTCCCTAAGCTTTTCACCATTCTAAATACCCTGTTATTCTGAAGGGCACCATCATCTTTCTGGTCACTTAGGCTCACTACCCAGAAGTCATCCTCTATTCCTTACTGTCTCCCTCACACACTACTGTTCAACCCATTTCCAGGTGCTGAAGAGTTTGCCTCCATAATATCTCATATATGCCCTGTTCTCTCCACTGACACCACCAACACCCTAGTACATCACTTCATCTTCCACTCCTCCATGGCCTTGTCATAGGTTTCCTTCTTCCTTTGCCATTTTCAGCTGTTAAATTAACCTTCCTAAATTATAAATCTGACTATCCCTATCCCCTCCACCCCCTACTTTTTCTCCCTGTTACCTCCAGGATCAAACATGAAACCCTGAGACAATAAAAAGTCCTTCACAGCCTGATCCCTTCTTTTCTTGCCTTATTTTACCCTATCTTAATTTACTTTCCTTTTTTTTACCTTAATTGCCTTGCTTACCTTATCTTATACCACCACCCATTCTGTGACACAATGACACAGGCTTCCAAGCCATTCCTTATCCAAGATATTTCATCATCTGACATATGACATTTTCACTGGATTTTCCCCATCCCTGGAACACTTTTCCCTACCAAGTTCCACACCCTGAATTCCCTGGCTTCCTTCAAGTGCTAGCTAAAATCTCACCTTCTCAAGAAGCCTCTTCTATTCCTCCCCTTAATGCTAATTTCTTGCCTTTATCAGTTATTTCCAATTTATTCTCATCTTATTTGTACAAGTTGTTTGCATGTTCTCCTTTAAGCTTCTTAATAGCAGGAACTAACTAGATTTTCCCTTACTTTATGTTATTATTTAACACAGTGCCTGTATAATAAGTGCATAATAAATACTTATTGATTGATATGCTTCTGATATATTTAAATTTTTTAGCTTTGAAAATTTTCTCACCACCAAACTAAATATATAAAAATATAAATATACAGAAATGCATTTCAAAGTCTGCATAAAGTGTGGACTTTCTTATTTTGATGCACATTGTTTTGGGAAGAGTAGGGTTGGTTTAAACATAGTGGTAGCTCTCTCCTTCCTGATAGATAATCTATATTTGATTTCATTTATAAATGAATGCCTCATATGGTTATTTTAAAATCTCTGAAATTTCTTTAGCCAGGCTATTCTGCATCTTTTGATAAGTGCATTTTGTTTGATCTCCATGTCCAAAAGGTACTCATCTTTAGATATCCACTTATGTTTAAAACTAGCTTTAAATGATGCTATCTATCTTGCTTTTGCATTGAAATATTGGATCTATATTCAATTACACATCCTGTTCTTCATTGTTTAACTGTCATTACCTATTTCCTATTACTTATCCACTCTAAAAGTGAATATAGATCATGTAGTTGAAGTGATTTCATCATCTTCAAATGAATTCAGATAGTTGGTAGCAATCCTAATCTCCTTTTAATTATATATATATATATATATATATATATATATATGAGGTTGGCGTCACTACTTGAAAAACATATTGAACTTTACATTTAAAGAAGTAATAAAGGGAAAATCAGCATTATTTTAAGTAAAATTTATATCTTCTATTCCATTTCTCTGCTACTTTATTTTTCCTCTTG
>NC_058134.1:278067467-278076992 GCF_016433145.1 Gracilinanus agilis | reverse complement strand
GGAGCATGAATCATGTAACCATGTTAAAAATGAATATTAATAAATGTTAAAAAAAAATGGATTAGTGAGGCAGGGTTAAGATGGCGGCAGAGTAAAAAGTAACTGCTGGACCTCTACTAACCCATGCATATAGGACTCCTCATGAAGACATAAAAACAAATCCAAGGGAAAGAAGGGACTCCACAACAGGGCGCAGCATCAAAGGTAAGTGGAATCGGGGCATTTCCATGCTATAAAGGGGTGAAACAGCTCTCATGAAAAAACGAGTGGAGCAACCCCCTCCCCCAGACTCCACAACACCTACAATTCCAAAGTGAGCTCAAGAGTCAGAAAAAGTTTGGGGCACCCATTGGCACCTCACCAAGGCTTGTTCCTGAGAGCAGCAAGACTTAAGATCCCCCCCCGAAGAGGCTAAAGAAGTCACAGACTCTGAACACAGACCATGAGCCCAGGTGCAGGCAAGGGGTCTGACACAGCTGTAGGCTAAGTAAGGTGCGGACTAAGGTGAGGACAAAGGGGCTGATTCTGAGTGCAGGAGGGGACCTTGAGTGGGGACCCAGTGCAGAGAGGTGCTTGACTGTGGAAGCAGCTTTCTGAGACTGTTAAAGGAGCTTCAGGCAAGAGAACAATCAAGGAGACCACCAGGAGGCTTGTCCCAGAACAACTAGACCTGAGATCTCAGGAGTCTAAAGAGCGCAGACAGATCCTGGGCATGAGCATAAAGCCAAGAGGGAACTCAGCTTACAATGGCAAGCCGGAATCACCAGGAAAACCAGAAGAGAAAGATGAAGAAGAAAAAACCTTTAACACTTGACAACTTTTACACAGAAAAAATCCAGACAACAGAGGAAACAGTAGAGGAGGACAAACAATCCAAACCTTCCCAAAACAATGAAAACGTGTCACAAGGTCTTGAAGAGTTGAGATCTGAGATCATGAGAAAGATAGAAGAGATCTGGCAAGAAAATAATAGTTTAAAAGGCAGAATTTCACAATTGGAAAGTGAGGCAAGTAAATCAAAGACCAGAAATGACTAGATTGAAAAGGAAAACCAAAAGATTGTAGCCAAAAACCAGTTTCTAAAGGCTAGAATTGGGCAATTAGAAAAAGATGCCCCCAAATCAAAAGAATTAATAAGCAAATTGGAGACCAAAATCAAATAGCTGGAAAACAGGTCAGACCAAACTGAAGAGGAAAATCAAAAGCTTATAGCAGAAAACCAGAATCTAAAGACAAGAACTGGGCAAGTAGAAGCCAATGATCTATCAAGACAGCAAGAACAAATAAAACAAAGTCAAAAGACTGATAAAATAGAAGGAAACATGAAATATCTCAATGAGAAACTGACAGATCAAGAAAACAGGTCTAGAAGAGACAATCTGAAAATCATTGGTCTTCCTGAAAAAGCAGAAAAATAATAGAAATTTGGACTCCATACTAAAAGAAATTATTCAGCAAAATTGCCCTGAAGTTCTACAACAAGAGGGCAATATAGACATTGAAAGGATCCATAGATCACCCTCTACACTAGATCCTGAAAAGACAACGCCCAGGAATATAATAACCAAACTCAAGAGCTTCCAAGTAAAAGAAAAAAAATTTACAAGAAGCCAGAAAGAGACAATTCAGATATCAAAGGAGCACCAATCAGGATCACAAAGAATCTGGCAGCCTCAACACTAAAAGACCACAAGGCTTGGAATATGATATTCAGAAAGGGAAGAGAACTGGGTTTACAACCAAGGATCAACTACCCATCAAAACTGACTATATACTTTCCAGGGGAAAGTTTGGGCATTCAACAAGATAGAAAATTTCCAACTATTTGCACAGAAAAGAACAGGACTAAATGGAAAGTTTGATATCCAACCACAAAAATCTAGAGAAACATGAAAAGGTAAATAAGAAACAGAGGGGAAAGAAAGAAAACTCATAATTTTTAAATTTGCCTCTTTAAGGGCTTCAATAAGATCTAATTATCTGTATTCCTATGAGAAGAAATGCTATGTATAATTCTCTGTAGTGAACTCTATTCACTATTATAGTATTCACTATTATAATAATCAGAAGAATAATTCATATGGAGAGGGTGGAATACTAAATGGTCTAAGATGATATGGGGAGGGGAAAAGGGGGGTGAATAGAAGGGGACACCAAGAGAAACTTGAGTGAATAAGAAAAATAGGATATTCTATTACAAACAAAGAGGGCATGGAAGGGGAGGGGACAAATACTATTATGAGAAGGAGAGGAAGAGAGCATTAAGAGGTAATATTTATACCTTACACTCAGTGTAATCAACCCGGAGAGGGAAGAGTAGCTATATTATCCATTGGGATATAGAATTCTATCTAACCCTACTGAGAAAGTCAGAAGGGATAAACCAAGGGGAACAGGAGAGTGGGGAGGTCAAAAAAGGGAGGGGAGAAGAAAGGGGAGGGAATTCATCAGGCCTTAAAAATAAAAAGAGGGGAATAATAAAGGAGGGGGTAAAAAGGGAAGTAAATCAAGGGAGGAGACAAGGGTTACTGGCTTAAAGCAAACCACTGGTTTAAAAGGAAATAGTGTAAGAAGAAGGGATAGAATTAGGGGAGGACATCAAAATGTTGGTGAATACACAACTGATAATTATAACTCTGAATGTGAATGGGATGAACTCACCCATTAAACAGAAGCAAATAGCAGAGTGGATTAGAAACCAAAACCCTACCATATGTTGTCTACAAGAAACACATATGAGGCAGGTGGACATACACAAGTTTAAAATAAAGGGCTTCAGCAAAATCTTTTGGGCATCAAATGAGAAAAAAAAGACAGGAGTGGTAATCATGATTTCTGATAAAGCCAAAGTAAAAATAGATAGGATTAAAAAAGACAGGGAAGGTCATTACATCCTGATAAAAGGCAGTATAGACAATGAGGAAATAACATTGCTCAATATGTATGCACCAAATGGCATAGCATCCTAATTTGTAAAGGAGAAACTGGTGTAGCTCAAGAAGGAAATAGATAGTAAAACCATACTAATGGGAGATCTAAATATTCCTCTTTAAGATCTAGATAAATCAAACCAAAAAATAAATAAGAAAGAAATAAGACAAGTGAATGAAGCCCTAGAAAAATTAGATTTAATAGATATGTGGAGAAAAATAAATAGGGACAAAAAGGAATACACCTTCTTTTCAGCTGCACATGGTACATTCTCAAAGATTGACCATGGAATAGGGCATAGAAACATTGCAAATAAATGCAAAAGAGCAGAAATAAATGTAACTTTCTCAGATCATAATGGAATGAAAATAATAAATAGTAAGGGCACCTGGACAGGCAAATCAAAAACTAATTGGAAGTTAAATAATATGATTCTCCAAAACAAGCTAGTCAAAGAAGAAATCATAGAAACAATCAACAATTTCATTGAAGAGAATGACAATGATGAGACATCCTATCAAACTCTGTGGGATGCAGCCAATGCAGTACTCAGGGGGAAATTTATATCCTTGAGTGCATATATTAACAAATTAGGGAGGGCAGAAATTAATGAAATGGGCATGCAACTCAAAAAATTAGAAAGCAAGCAAATTAAAAATCCCCAGATGAAAACTAAATTAGAAATACTAAAAATCAAGGGAGAAATTAATAAAATCAAAAGTAAAAGTACTATTGAATTAATAAATAAGACTAGAAGCTGGTATTTTGAAAAAACAGAAAAAATAGACAAAGTACTGGTCAATCTAATAAGAAAAACGAAAGAAGAAAACCAAATTGACAGTATCAAAGATGAAAAAGGAGACCTCACCTCTAATGAAGGGGAAATTAAGGCAATCATGAAAAACTATTTTGCCCAATCATATGGCAATAAATATAGCGTTCTAAGAGATATGGATGAATATTTACAAAAATATAAATTGCCTACATTAACAGGAGAAGAAATAGAATACCTAAATAATCCCTTATCAGAAAAAGAAATTGAACAAGCCATCAAAGAACTCCCTAAGAAAAAATCGCCAAGGCCTGATGGATTCACAAGTGAATTCTATCAGACATTCAAAGAACAACTAATCCCAATACTACACAAATTATTTGATATAATAAGCAAAGAAGGAGTTCTACCAAATTCCTTTTATGACACAAATATGGTACTGATCGCAAAGCCAGGTAGATCAAAAACAGAGAAAGAAAACTACAGACCAATCTCCCTAATGAACATAGATGCAAAAATCTTAAATAGAATACTAGCAAAGATACTCCAGCAAGTGATCAAGAGGATCATCCACCATGATCAGGTGGGATTTATACCAGGAATACAAGGATGGTTCAACATTAGGAAAACAATCCAAATAACTGACCATATCAACAATCTAACAAACAAAAATCTCATGATTATCTCAATACATGCTGAAAAAGCCTTTAACAAAATATAGCACCCATTCCAACTGAAAATACTGGAAAGTATAGGAATAGAAGGACCTTTCCTAAAAATAATAAACAGTATATACCTAAAACCATCAACAAGCATAATATGCAATGGGGATAAATTAGAAGCCTTTCCAATAAGATTAGGAGTGAAACAAGGATGCCCATTATCTCCTCTATTATTTAATATTGTACTAGAAACACTAGCTGTAACAATTAGGGAAGAAAAAGAAATTGAGGGTATCAAAATAGGCAATGAGGAGACTAATCTATCTTTGCAGATGATATGATGGTATACTTAAAAAATCCGAGAGAATCAACTAGGAAGCTTGCCAAAATAATCAACAACTTCAGCAAAGTTGCAGGTTACAAAATAAATGCACATAAATCATCAGCATTTCAATATATTTCCAATACATCACAGCAGCAAGATGTAGAAAGAGAAACACCATTAAAATCACCCTAGACAATAGAAAATACTTAGGAATCTATCTACCAAAACAAACACAGGAATCATAGGAAAACAACTACAAAACGCTTTCCAAACAATTAAAACTAGATCTAAACAATTGGAAAAACATTGATTGCTCATGGGTAGGACAAGCTAACATAATAAAAATGAACATTCTACCCAAATTAATTTACCTATTTAGCGCCATACCTATCAAATTGCCAAAAAACTTTTTCATTGAATTAGGAAAAACTATAACAAATTTCATTTGGAATAACAAAAGATCAAGAATATCAAGGGAAATAATGAAAAAAATGTGAAGGAAGGGGGCCTAGCAGTACCAGATATTACACTATACTATAAAGCAGCAGTCATCAAAACAATATGGTCCTGGCTAAGAGACAGAAGGGAGGATCAGTGGAATAGACTTGGGGTAAATGACGTCAGCAAGACAGCATATGATAAACCCAAAGAGCCCAATTTTGGGGACAAAAATCCACTATTTGACAAAACTGTTGGGAAAATTGGAAAACAGTATGGGAGAGATTAGGTTTAAATCAACATCTCACACCCTACAACAAAATAAATTCAGAATGGGTGAATTACTTGAATATAAAGAGGGAAACTATAAATAAGTTAAGTGAACACACAATAGTATACTTGTCAGATCTCTGGGAAAGAAAGGATTTTAAAACCAAGCAAGAGTTGGAGAAAATTACAAAAGGTAAAATAAATTATTTTGAATATATAAAACTAAAAAGTTTTTGTACAAACCAAAACAATGTAGCCAAAATCAGAAGGGAAACAACAAATTGTGAAAAAATCTTTATAACGAAAAACTCTGACAAGGGTCTAATTACTCAAATATACAAAGAGTTAAATCATTGTATAAAAAACCAAGCCATTCCCCAATAAATAAATGGGCAAGAGACATGAATAGGCAATTTTCAGATAAAGAAATCAAAACTATCAATAAGCACATAAAAAAGTGTTCTAAATCTCTAATAATTAGAGAAATGCAAATCAAAACAACTCTGAGGTATCACCTCACACCTAGTAGAGTGGCTAAGAAGAAAGAAGGGGAGAGTACTAAATGTTGGAGGGGATGTGGCCAAATTGGGACATGAATGCATTGCTGGTGGAGTTGTGAACTGATCCAACCATTCTGGCTGGCAATTTGGAACTATGCTCAAAGGGCTATAAAAGAATGCCTGCCCTTTGATCCAGCCATACCATTGTTGGGATTGTACCCCAAAGAGATCATAGATAAACAGACTTGCACGAAAATATTTATAGCCTCGCTTTTCATGGTGGCAAAAAACTGAAAAACGAGGGCATGCCCTTCAATTGGGGAATGGCTGAACAAATTGTGGTATATGCTGATGATGGAATACTATTGTGCTAAAAGGAATAATAAACTGGAGGAGTTCCATGTGAATTGGAAAGACCTCCAGGAACTGATGCAGAGCAAAAGGAGCAGAGCCAGAAGAACATTGTACACAGAGACTGATATACTGTGTTAAAATCGAATGTAATGGACTTCTGTACTAGCAGCAATGCAATGACCCAGGACTATTCTGAGTGACGTATGGTAAAGAACACTACCCACATTCAGAGGAAGAACTGCAAGAGAGGAAACACAGAAGAAAATCAACTGCTTGAATACATGGGTTGATGAGGACATGATTGGGGATCAAAAGTACCACACCAATGAATGCAACTATCAACAATTTGGAAATAGGTCTTGATCAATGACACATGTTAAAACCAGTGGAAATGCATTTCGGCCAGGGGATGGGGGGCGTGCGGGGGGTGAAGGGGAAAGTAAGAGCATAATCATGTAACCATGTTAACTTTTCTAAAATATAAATATTAATAAATGTTTTTAAAAAATGGATTAGTATGGGAAAATGTATTGCAGGATTGCACATGTAAAATCTATATGAGACTGTTTCCATCCTGTTAGGAGAGAAGGAGAGGAATTATCAGAATTCAAGACAAAATTCTTTTTTAAATTGTGGAATCTGTACATGGAATCAGGGAACATTTAAATTAAATGTATATAAATAATTATTTTTAAATGTAGCAAAGTAGAAAAGATCTTTATACCTATAAAAGTATATTCTCCAAAAAGATACATTCTACCAGCAGTGGAATGAATATATGGGTGACATTTGTGGAGAACATTTGTGACCACAGAACATATATTGAGAAAATACCTATATGGGCAACTATATGACAAAACCTACCTGAGAGGTGTATACTTAAGAAGCATATATTGTGAAGGAAACTTAATGGCCAGGAAAGCACACATCTGAGACTGCAGAACAGCTGACATCAAATACTGCTAATTGTTTGACTAGGGGAAATTATGTAAACTTCCCCAAACTCAATTACCTCATCTGTAAAAATAGGAAATTTGGATCAGTTGCCTCCATGGTATCTTCCAGTGCTGAGTCTATTATCTTACTATCCTCTGGTGATGGTATCATATTATCTGTATTTTTAAAAATATTATGCTCTGTCTCTTGACATATAGCAGGAACTTAGTAAATGCTTATTCCCTTTCATTTCCCTTTTCTTTCTTCTGTCTCAATCATTAGTGAGTGTTACATCAAAAAAGAAAGATATTCCATTCTGTATTGAAAATCATGTTGACACACCTACCCATTTCTGTTGGATTTTAGTTATATTTGCTGATCTACTCTCTAGTCATTTCAGCTCAGGTCTGAAAGATGTGGTGGGAAAGGTGAGTACAGAGCCTAGTAGAGACTTCCTTTCTAAGGACTCAAACTCTTTTAGTTTGCATGTTATAAGGGAATGATACCTACATCCAATCAAAATGTTAGTAGAGACCCTAGGCTAAAATTAAGTCTGTCCTCTTAATCCCTCTCTGCTACTCTCACTCAAAAGCCTTTTGCAATGGTTCTGATCAACTATTTGATTTAGAATTAGAAAATTCCTTTTATCTTCTGGCAAATTCCTAATTGTCAGTTGGCTTCCCTTAAATCATTTTTGAGACTTCATAGAAGAAAACCACACCAAGGTTTTGTGGTTCTGGGGTAATGATATTCTTCTGATCCCCCCTAATGCTCCTAGTTGCCATGAAAATTAAACTTAAAATGAGGAGTAAAGTATTATATAAAGCTACAAGTATCATTAATTTCTTAAATACATTGTTTATAAATCCTGCATTTATTATAAATACCTATATGCACAAGTCTCTTTATAATTTTTAAAATTTTTCTTCTCGTTATTATGATTATTTCCTTTTTTGTCTTCAAATGCAATTTTTTAGAATTTTCCTTCCATACTGGACTGTTTTCCATTGCAAAATTTTAGACTATAAAATCCACTCTCTTACTGAATAATTTGAGATCTACTTTTCTATAATTCAAACATTGTATCACAATATGGTTTTCATTTCCTTCTCACTAACAAAATCTAGGATTGACTGCCCATTCTACCCATTCCCCACATCAAGATTCTCATAATTTCCAACCCAAATACTAGTTCCACATCATTGGTGAATGTGGGAGGACTGACTTCAAGATGGTGGGGAAATAAATCACAAGAGTGAGAACTGCAACATAGTTCTGATATTTTTTAAGTTGTAGAAAATAATAAGTGAGGCAAGGCTTACATTTCTCACAGTAAAGAAGTTCCCAATAATATTGCTTTATTAATGCCATGATGGGGAGAGTCTCCATAGCTTGAGGCTTGATCTAAATAGAAATATTATTCAGCTAGATCAGATTAATATTTTTATATGGAATTGAGTTCTTTGTGAGAGAGCCTATCAATTAGATCTTGTTCAGGAGGTGCCACTCTGGGGTATAATAGGTGGGTAATAAGTGGAATCAGAGTGGTAGGTCAAGTAAGAGGCTACTACATGTCCGAAAATGAAAGAAACCTTTTCTTCAATCTGTAGTTTTATAAATAAACACTTTAGAAGAATTTTCAAATTGGTACACTGAAAATCAATCAATTGATCCACAAATATTTATTAAGCACTTATTATGTAGCAGACACTGTACTAAACGCTGAGAATACAAACTTTAAACCATCAAACAAAAAACAATCACTGTTCTCTGGGAACTTGCATTCCATTTAGAGAGTTTCATACATTACTAGTTGTATAAGGATAATTATAGAGAGGAAAGCACTGGTATTCAGGGAATGGGGTTGAGGGTGTCAAAGAAGTTGTCATATAAAATGTGATGTTTGAGATGAGTCCTGGAAGATGTCACAGACTCTTTTCTTCTTTTCTTTCTTCTTTTCTTTTAAAATACATTTATTTATTTATTTATTTACCTTAACCAGTTAACTCACTCCCTCCATCTTTCTTCTCTGTCCATCAAAGAAGTTAACATTTGGCAAAAAGACGCACGTATATATAAAATTATGACTTACTTATTTCTGTTTATCAGATGTTTCTCTGAAGGTGGACATACACAAGTAATCCTTCAAACAATATTTCTGTTGATATTTAACTTTCTCCTGCTTCTGCTTGTTTCACTCTTCATAATTTCATGCAGGTCTTTTCATGTTATATATATATATATATATATATATATATATATATATATATATATATATATATATATATATATATATAACCTGGTCAGCATTTCTTATGGCACAGTAGTATTCCATCA
>NC_058134.1:278052050-278064622 GCF_016433145.1 Gracilinanus agilis | reverse complement strand
TATATATATATATATATATATATATATATATATATATATATATATATATATATATATATATATATATAACCTGGTCAGCATTTCTTATGGCACAGTAGTATTCCATCAAAATCCAAAGCCACAATTTGTTTGGAAATTCCCCAATTAATAAGAATACCTTCAATTTCTAGTTCTTTGCCATTATGAAAATAGCTGCTAACAATATTTTATGACACATAGATTATTTTCCTTTTTCTCTGATCACCTTAGTAAATAATCCCACTAGAGGTTTTGCTTAATAAAAATCTATAAACAGTTTTGTAAATCTTTGAACATAATTCCACATTGTTCTCCAAAATTGTTGGATCAGCTCAGAGTTCCACCAGAAATGTTTTAGTGTTCTCATTTTTCAACATCCCCTACAACATTTTTCATTTTGCCTTTTTAACATCTTAGGCATCTGATAGGTTGAAATGATATCTCAGACTTATTTTGGTATGCATTTTTCTAATAAATAATGATTCAGATAATTTCTCACAAAATTATATTTAACTTTGAAATCTTCATCCAAAAACTGTCAGTTCATATCTTTTAATGATTTATTAATTGGTGAGTGACTTAGATTCTTTGACAAAGGTCTCTATATGTTTTAGATATGACCTCTACCCAAGAAAATGTCAATAATTTTTCCCAACTTACTGCTTTCCTCCTAATCTTGGCTACATTAGTTTTATTTCTACAAAACTTTTTTGAATTCAATGTATTCAATATTATTCATTTTATATCACATGATACTTTTTATCTCATGTTTTTAAATTCTTCTATCTATAAATCTGATAGGTTATATGTTCCCTCTTCTAATTTGCTTATGATCTCTCCATTTTTGCCTAGGTCATGTATCCATTTTGATCTTATCTTGGGAAAGGGTTTAAGATATTGATCTATATCTGGTTTCTGCCAAATTGTTTTCTAGTGTTCCCAACAATTTTTACCAAATAGTGAATTCTTATTCCAAAAACTTTTGTCAAACACAAGGTTACTATAACCTTTTTTTTGGTTTAAAGATTTTATTATTTTAGAAAATTTTTCCATGGTTACATGATTTCTGTTTTTACTTTCCCCTTCACCCTTCCTTCAATTCCCCCCATATCCAACATGCATTTCCACTGGTTTTAACTGTTTGTTGCATATATTGTTCTGTTCCACTGATCTACTTTTAGTCTGTTTGAGACAGTTTTGATCATTATTGCTTTATAATATAGTTCAAAATCTGGAACTGCTACACCTCTTTCTTTACATTTTTTTCATTAATTCCTTTGATATTCCTACATTTTGAATTTTGTTATTTTCTTTGAACTCAATAAAATTTATTGCATAATTTAATTGATATGGAATTGAATAATTAGATTAGTTTAGGTTGTGTTGTCATTTTATTTATATAGGCACTGCCCATCCATGAATAATTCCTATTTCTCCAATTACATAATTCTGACTTCATTCACAACACTTCCTAGCTTCCACTGAGTACCTAGAGAGGAATAATGTCTAAGGAGACTAAGAAAAAATAGGAATAAGTAAAGTTGTGGAGACCTTACATGCTAAAGAGTAGAATATATATCTGAAATTGAAAATAATAGGGAGTTACTTGATTTTATTGAGTAGTAGAGATGGGTTACATAGCAAAATTTGAACTTTAGGGGAAAAAAACATTTTGGTGGCAATCTGAAGATTGAGTAGGAATGGGTAGAGACTTTGTCAGGAAGACTCATTAAGAAGGTATTGTAGGGGCAGCTGGGTAGCTCAGTGGAGTGAGAGTCAGGCCTAGAGACAGGAGGTCCTAGGTTCAAACCCGGCCTCAGCCACTTCCCAGCTGTGTGACCCTGGGCAGGTCACTTGACCCCCATTGCCCACCCTTACCAATCTTCCACCTATGAGACAATACACCGAAGTACAAGGGTTTAAAAAAAAATCTAAAAAAAAAAAAAGAAGGTATTGTAATAGTTCAAATGGAGGATGATAATGTCCCAATCTAGATTAGAGTATATATAAGCAAAAAGAAGAGGGCGTATTCAAGAGATATGGAAAAAGAAACAAGATTTAGAACCTAATTTGTTAAGTGGGGTTAGGATGAAATGTTTTAGAATGCTACCAACACAATTGGTGTATAGAAAATAAGAATAACTTTTGATCTGGATATGTTGAGAATTGGATGAATACAGAAGATTCATTTTGAACTTCCCATCGGTGATTCATAATGTGGAACTGGTGTTCATGGGAGAGACAAGTCTGGTTATATAAGCTAGTAATAATCTGCATAGATATGATAATTTAATCTATATTAGATGATGAGATCAACAAGTGGCAGAGTTTGGGAAAAGGAAGAGGTTCTAAAAACTTTAGGGCCACCCACAGTAAGTGGATGTGACTTAAAAATTCAAAGGAGAAGGTAATCAGGAGAAAGTGGTTATGTAAGATAATGTAGAGAAGTCATTAAATCTGATAATTAAGAAATTTTTGGTAATTTGGGTAGAAAAGTTTCAAATGAATAATTAGATGTGAAGCTAAATTTCAGACACTTTAGAATGAAAGTATAAGGAAGAAAACATATTGACAAATTGACTTCATTTTCTCATTTGAGACTTGAGTCTTCAGATGATAGAAATCTGGGAAAGGTACAATGGGAAGCTAAGGGAGAAGGGGAAAAGTTTTTGAATAGTTACTGTGGGGAATGGGATAGAAAATTGATTAGGGAAGAGAGAAGAATTGCTGAAATAAGGCCACAACTGAGACTTCATAACATACATTTGTAGTAACTCAATCAGCAAAGTTCTATGACTTCTTCAAGCTCTATTAAGGAGTCTTATTATACAGAAAAGAAACAAATGATAAAAATAGTCCAGCGTTAGGAGTTTGCAATTTCAAATCAACAATAGGAAAACTGACAAAGGGATTCAATTAGGAAAAGCTGTTCCCCTTACTTGTCTCTATGATTTTCTAAGTGATAAGATTATCATCAAGGTCATAAAAAATCTATTAGCTGTTCTTCTTTGATCAGAATTAGCTTTAATATTTTCCTTTTTATTTGACATCCTTCCATCACTGCCATATATTTATGAACAGTTTTACAAACTCTTAATCTTATTTTTTTCCATCCACGTTGTTTGCAGATCACTTGCATGAAAATATTGCTTCTTCTAATTCCATTGTTTCATACAAGTGGTCTCAAACATTTATTCTCTCTGGTTCCTGATTTTTTTCACTTGTATACCTTTTTAAATATTTTATGTGACCACATACCTCTCCCATTTACCTTTTCCAATACCTCTGAATAATATATAACCTTCCAGTACCACATTCTACTCATGAAGTTTCATTCTACTCAGTGATACCTATAAGGTCAAATTTGTCACCTTGTATTAGATTCTCTAATTCAATTAGTTTGCTATCTAATACTTTGCCCATTTGTCTAGCACCATCTGAGGTAATGATTTTTATTGATGGATCTCTTTTGACTTTGACTCCTGTGTATTTCTGTTTGAATTTGCTACTATTATTCCTGCATCGTAGCCACTGTAAGATCAATCTTAGAGGGATATTCTTTGTCAATTTTGTCCTACCCCCTTGACTTTGTCTGAATTATTTTCAATATGTTAGTAAGAAGCCCAAGGAAATACATTTTGACAGACTTATAAGAGACAATCTTGATTAGTCTTTTCTAGGTGGGTACATCTATTACGATGAGAAGCCCTCCTCACAGGCAAGCATAAAATTTATGCACTATAGTGTGCTGTAGAAATAGAACTAGCCTCAAATATGGTGAACATGTGATCTTTCAGGGAGTCTGGAAAAAATCCTTAACTGAAAAATACTAGCCACACATTCCCAAGCACACTCATTCCTTTATCATACTGACAAAGCCTTAGTTTGTATAGATGTCCTAAAATTACACACGTAACTTATTTATATATTAAAGTTAATGACTACGAGCATATCTTTATATCTGTTAGAAGGTTTCCATAGTAGTTAAGACATTGGATGCCTTGAGTGGAGAGAGAGGATCTGATGGGGATGAAAGTATAGAGAACAGAAATTCTACTTTCTGGAAACATGACACAAGGACTAACTATCTGCTTTACAAATTTGTGAACACCAGGCTTTCTGTGCTAGACTTTGGGGAAGTAAGTCTTTAAAAAAACTTGATCTAGTTTCTTCTGCTCTTCTCCAAGAGAGACTCTAATTCCTACCAGAGAAGCAAAAAGTTCAAAGGAAAGTGAACTGGGTTAAAATTAAACTCTCCCTCAGAGAAGTATGATGTGAGGAAAGATGATAGAGATGTATCCATCTCTTTCCTCAAAAGATTATTAGTCTAGGATATATCGTTTTCACACTCAAGCTAAACTTCTGGTCACTATTTCCTAATAGGGAAAGAAAGAACCAAATTTAATATCAAAAACTTGAATCCTCTCCCAAAAAATACCAGTTCCATAATGAATACACAGAGAAAAAAATAGCAAAGAAATGCATTTAGCCAACTTGATAATAAAAGAGAAATCCAAACAAGTATACTTATGAGAATTGTTAACAAATAATATAGTTAAAGGGTCTCTTCTTTGGGGAATCGAGAGACAGACAGAGAGAGAGAGAGAGAGAGAGAGAGAGAGAGAGAGAGAGAGAGAGAGAGAGAGAGAGAATCAAAATCTCACTCAATAGGAGAAAGATACCTGAAGATTCTAGAGAAGCAAAATGAAGATATGGTCTAAGTTCGAAATGACAGCTTCTTCCCAGAGGTATTTATCCTTTTAGAATCTTGAAGTGAGGTTAGGATCATTCACCTTCTCTCTTAAAGGCATGAGGAGCCCAATGTGATGGTTGAGTTTATTGATATTTCAGAACCTTGAAATCTCCTCTTTCCTGCTCTACCCAGTTTCTGACCCACTCCTCATGAAAATAGTGAACCCTTGTTTGTCCAAGGAGAGAATTACATATCAATGGAATTGGGGATTGATTTATACTTTATGGTGCCTCTATGCTAGGGGCATATTCAATAAAAGAGACCTAATAATTTGTCTTCTTCTAACTCTGTGTTCTAGGTGCCTTGGTGCCTTTCTTACCCTTGAATGCCTTTTGTGAATTCTGGGATTCACCTCATAACTCAAGGAGGCACCGATGTATGCTTTTCTACTTTTATAAGAAAAGCTAAACTGAGGATCAAAACTCTGCTTGGCATTGAATCCATTGAATACTTTTCATACACGAAAAATCCCAGAGCAAATGACTTTTAGGAGAGATTCACTTCTTAAGAGGAAGGAACATTTATATTTAGTGTAGTATATTTTAATCCTTTCTGGTTTCAAATTAAGGGTTAATAGTTATTTGCTTAAGTAATGACTGTTAATTGGCTGATAAAACATTTAAAATATTTATTTTCCCTTTGAAACTTCCTTCTGGATTCCTATCCATACCTCCCAACCTACACACATATTCTAGGATGACAATAACTTCTTTCTTTGCCATGCTTTTTTTTTAAAACATTTATTAATATTTATTTTTAACCTGTTTATATACTTTATGCCCCTATTTTCCCCTTCACCCCCCTGCTCTCCCCCCACCCATAGCCGACGCATATGTCCACTGGTTTTATCATGTGTCCTTGTTCAGGGCCTATTTCCATATTGTTGAAAGTTGCATTGGTGTGGTAATTTCTAGTCTACATCTTCAATCATGTCCGTCTCAAACCATGCGTTCAAGCAATTGTTTATCTTCTATGTTTCCTCTCCTGCAGTCCTTCCTCTGAATGTGGGTAGTGTTCTTTACCATAAATCCCTCAGAGCTGTCCTGGGTCATTGTATTGCTGCTGGTACAGAGGTCCATTACATTCAATTTTACCATAGTATGTCAGTCTCTGTGTACAGTGTTCTTCTGGCTCTGCTCCTTTCACTCTGCATCAGTTCCTGGAGGTCTTTCCAGTTCACCTGGAACTCCTCCAGTTTATTATTCCTTTTAGCACAATAGTATTCCATCACCAGCATATACCACAGTTTGTTCAGCCATTCCCCAATTGAAGGACATTCCCTCCTTTTCCTGTTTTTTTGCCACCACAAAAAGCGCAGCTATAAATATTTTCGTACAAGTCTGTTTCTCTATGATCTCTTTGGGGTACAAACCCAACAATGGTATGGCTGGATCAAAGGGCAGGCAGTCTTTTATACCCTTTGAGCATAGTTCCAAATTGCCAGCCAGAATGGCTGGATCAATTCACAGCTCCACCAGCAATGCATTAATGTCCCAATTTTGCCACATCCCCTCCAACATTCATTACTCTCCCCTTCTTTCATTTTAGCCAACCTGCTAGCTGTGAGGTGATACCTCAGAGTTGTTTTGATTTGCATTTCTCTAATTATTAGAGATTTAGAACACTTTCTCATGTGCTTATTGATACTTTTGACATCTTTACCTGAAAATTGCCTATTCATGTCTCTTGCCCATTTTACAATTAGGGAATGGCTTGATTTTTTATACAATTGATTTAACTCCTTGTATATTTGAGTAATTAGACCCCTGTCAGAGTTTTTTGTTATAAAGATTTTTTCACAATTTGTTGTTTCCCTTATGATTTTGACTACATTATTTTTGTTGGTACAAAAGCTTTTTAGCTTAATATAATCAAAACCATTTAATTTACATTTTGTAATTTTCTCTAACTCTTGCTTGGTTTTAAAATCTTTCCTTTCCCAGAGATCTGACAGGTATACTATTTAGTGTTCACCTAACTTATTTATAGTTTCCCTCTTTATATTCAGGTCATTCACCCTTCTGAATTTATCTTGGTGTAGGGTGTGAGATGTTGGCCTAAACCTAATCTCTCCCATATTGTTTTCCAAATTTCCCAGCAGTTTTTGTCAAATAGTGGATTCATGTCCCAAAAATTGGGCTCTTTGGGTTTCTCATACACTGTCTTGCTGACATCATTAACCCCAAGTCTATTCCACTGATCCTCCCTTCTGTCTCTTAGCCAGTACCATATTGTTTTGATGACTGCTGCTTTATAGTATAGTTTAATGTCTGGTACTGCTAGGCCCCCTTCCTTCACATTTTTTTTTCATTATTTCCCTTGATATTCTTGATCTTTTGTTATTCCAAATGAAATTTGTTATAGTTTTTCCTAATTCAGTAAAAAAGTTTTTTGGTAATTTGATAGGTATGGCACTAAATAGGTAAATTAATTTGGGTAGAATGTTCATTTTTATTATGTTAGCTCGTTCTACCCATGAACAATTAACGATTTTCCAATTGTTGAGATCCAGTTTTATTTTTTTGTAAAGTGTTTTGTAGTTGTTTTCATATAATTGCTGTGTTTGTTTTGGTAGATAGATTCCCAAGTATTTTATATTGTCTAGGGTGATTTTAAATGGTGTTTCTCTTTCTACCTCTTGCTGCTCTAATGTGTTGGAAATATATAGAAATGCTGATGATTTATTTGCATTTATTTTGTATCCTGCAACTTTGCTAAAGTTGTTGATTATTTCTACCAGCTTCTTAGTTGATTCTCTAGGATTTTTTAAGTAGACCATCATATCGTCTGCAAAGAGTGATAGCTTAGTCTTCTCATTGTCTATTTTGATACCTTCGATTTCTTTTTCTTCTCTAATTGCTACTGCTAGTGTTTCTAGTACAATGTTAAATAATAGAGGAGATAATGGGCATCCTTGTTTCACTCCTGATCTTATTGGGGAGGCTTCTAATTTATCCCCATTGCATATGATGTTTGTTGATGGTTTTAGGTATGTATATACTGTTTTTATTTTTAGGAAAGGTCCTTCTATTCATATACTTTTCAGTGTTTTCAATAGGAATGGATGCTGTATTTTGTCAAAGGCTTTTTCAGCTTCTATTGAGATAATCATGTGATTTTTGTTTGTTAGACTGTTGATATGGTCAATTACGTGCATGGTTGAACCATCCTTGCATTCCTGGTATAAATGCCACCTGATCATGGTGGATGATCTTCTTAATTACTTGCTGGAGTTTTCTTTGTCATTCTTAAGAGATATATTAGCAAGAATCCTAGGCAGACACCATTACATCCATCCCTACACAATTACAACAAAAAGGTTAATGAATTTGTCTCATTTTTTGGTTAATTATGAGAAATTGACCCATACTGACCTCCTATGCAGATAACAGCCACCTGTGTCTAAGATTGTTAAGGATGTTGAACATGTTCCAAGGCCAAATTGCTATAAAAAAGGCTAATTATGAGTTCAAAAACAAAACTTATGAGCTGAAACACATATACCCTGATTAATCATTGTTTCTTAAACCTTCAAGGCATGAAATAATTTTTAAAAGCAAAACTATTTCTTCACATAAATGTGAATGATGCAACAACTTGAAATTATAGTTTCCTGAAGATGATTTTTTTCTGTGTTCTGTGTGTTATCCTCCCTTCAAAGATGGGGGAGATGACATCTTCTGGCCCCTCTGTACTCTTCAATAAATCCTACCTGAATATACATTATGTATTATATTCTGTTTTCATTTATTTGTGGCGTGCTCTTAACCTTTATCATAAAAACATCTATGTAGAAATCACGTGCTGCTAAATATTGGAAAATTATCAGAGAATGATTGATTACCTGTATAATTTCTCCTATATCCTTATTCTTCCCGAAGAACATGACAACCATTTAACCCACAGTTTTGAACCAACTTCCTCTTTTCTTCCACTCAATTTTCTTCACCCAGAAAAAGTATGTGTAGTGAATTATTTGAGTAACAATTACAACTGGCATATCATAGGGATTAGGATTGGAAAGGATTTTAGAAATTATCTAGTCTAATCCCAATTTGTCATAAATGAAGACACTAAGACTTAGAAGCATTAAATGGTTTGTCTCATTCATATAATGCAGAGTCAGAATGTAAAAGCAGGTCTTTTTGAAAACTTAAGAATATTTCCACTTTACCATAGTACCTCTCAGAGTTAGGGTCCCTTGAATCTTGTGAATTGTTTACCACTAATTCCACCGACTTCAGAAAGCAGCTTCTAGCACATAGACATAACCGACAATGTTATAAAAAATGTCAACAAATGTCTCTCCTATAAGAATCCTATTTACCTTTTAATAATTCTTTATTGACAAAATTCTGCATCATTCATTCAAATTATATAATTGAATAATAAAGTCAGGACCAAGGATGGATAAATTAATTTAATGATAGTCAATAGATAGTTCTTTGTAACACATGGGCACTTGTGGGTGCATTTGACTATGAAGCTCATAAAACATTTTGAATTTCATGCTAAGATTATAGGTTTGGTTTCTGTTGGTCTTAAATTCTGTTTTGAAAGCACAACTTGTATTTTATGCGGGCTCTAATTCTATGCTCAGTGTTGACTAGCTTTCCTTTGGGGATCATATCTTGAGTCAATGTCTCTTTTTCATTTTCTCTTGGCTCTATTATTTACTAGCATCAAGCTGATTTACACCTATACACCAATATTACAGAAATATAAATACGTTTGTACATGAATGTTTATTTAAGCTTTATCTATGATACAAGGGGAATTTATTGAGCATTTAACAGACCTGAAAATTGCTCTCCATTCTAAAACTTAAAAAATGATTTTTTTATTCCATCTCCAATTGAAAATTAAATAAAATACTACAAATTATTCAATTAAAATGAGTATACATATATGCATCTAAAGTAATTGATATGACATCAATGTTAACAATAAATAAGATGTTTCATTTATACAGAATGTTTATAGGCTCCCTTACTTAGAGGAGAAAGAATAAGAAGATAGAACTATATAGAATTGCTGTTGAATACCTATAAGAGTAATCCCTAATTCTAAAGGGACTCTATAAACCCCTGTGTTCAAACTTAGCTGATCAATAGTATTTATTTATTGCAACAAGGGATGTTGCAACTTTGGTTCCTGATTGGAAAAGTTCACAAGATCTTCTTTGCCATCTTGTCTACCTAACCCAATCTCTATAGTTTGAAGGCAACATAAAGACTCCAAGAGACTCATTAGGAAAAAAAAAGAATATCCTGTGCCATTGAAGGAACAGATGAAGTCCAAATGCAAACTGAAACATACCATTATTTAATTTATTTCCTCCATGAATTTTTCTCTACTGAAAGTAATAGGTGTCTTTTTTCACAACATGATGAACATGGAAATATGGATTATATGATTATATATGTATAACCTGTATCATATCCCCTGCCATCTGGGGGGAAAGTATAGAAGGGAAAGAAACAACATGGATTACAAAATATCAGAAAGCTAATATTTTGGAAGAAAGAAGGTAACATAAAGATGAAGAGGGAGTAGAAAAGAAATTTTCCTCTACCTTTTTTTCCATCTATTTTCTGTTTTGCTAAATAGAATTCCTGGGAATGATTTGCCCAAAGCAGAAATTTTAAATCAATTAAAATGAAATTTCTGACAATATCTCATTAGCTATTATTTTAATGGATTACAGCTCATAATTTAACTAGAAACTTGAATGCAGTTCAGAGGGATGCTTTGTGTGCGGACAATACCCAGATACAACACTAAAACATTCATTCGTGCCTGGGGTTTGCTCATCTTAGATAGGAACATCCAGTTCCCATTGTCCCTTGACATGAAATCCAGCTGGCCTCTAAAATCTGAGGGTCATCCAGAATTAGATTTTCCGCTGGATTGAAACTGTTGCCTGAAACTCATCCACATACATTTGCAACTTCAGTTATTTGAATCAGACCCAAGAGTAGTTTATTCAGGATGGCAAGAAGACAGTGATTAATGTCCTTTTGTACCCTTCTATATATAGGAACATAGCAAATTTTATTTGTTTACTTATTTTTATTGTGAATTCAATCACTAATATAAACAAAAATCAGGCTGCTTGTTGGCATAGTAGATAGAATCCTGGTCCTAGATTCAAGAAGACTCCTTTTACTGAATTCAAATCTAGCCTCAGACATTTACCAGCTGTGTGACCCTAAGAAAGTAATTTTAACCCCATTTGCCTCAGTTTCCTCTTTAAAATGAGCTTGAGAAAGAATGGTAAAACACTCCAGTATCATTGCCAAGAAAACCCAACAAACGGTTGGCCAGAACTGAAAAACAGCTAAATAACAATAATAAACCAAAAGATAAATATAAAAAGATCAAGAAATCTTATATAATTTCTATTAACATGCAGTTTTAAAATAAATGTGTCTTATATACATATATATAAATCAAATATATACTATATGTAGGGAAAGTTATATTATACATACTCTGTGCCAAGGACTGTGCTAGTACTTTATAAATATTTCATTTGAAACTTATAGCAACTCTGAGAGACAAGTGCTATTATCATCCCAGTTTTACAGTCAAGAAAAGAGGCAAACAGAAGTGAAGTGATTTGTTTGAGATGACATAGACAGCATCTAATTCTGGACTTGACCTAAGATCCTTCTGACTTCAAGCCCAGTTTTCTACCCATTGTGCAATCTTGATGTTTCATGTATATGTAAGAGGGAAAATGGACATGATGGCTCGAAATCCAGCCTCAAAGCTGGATTTTAAGTTTTAGATTCTAAGTCTGAGACGCAATGGATCTGAGTCTCTGGAAGCATTATTTATCACTTCTACTAAGAAAACGTGACAAATATCTAAGACTAAGTTGCAAAGAATGTGCCAAGCTTAATTAATAAAAGGGTTTTTCTTATCTGGGAATTTCTTATCCTAAAGAAACACTAGGTATCTATATATAGATATCAATATATAGTTATATCTCATTTTATGTAGTTACACATGGTTTTTATATGTAGTTATATGTATATTTATATATAGTTATAATTATAGTCATGGAGTTATAATTATAGAGTGTTCTATATAGCTCTACAGAATGATATATAATATAATTCACATTATGTGTCTATATACAAACATATGCACATCTTAAACATGTATAAACATACATATGGACATACAGGTATCGAAAATACCATCAATTATTTTTAATTAACATACAAACAATGCAGATGGGAATACAAATGAATACAGCAATTTGGTCACTAAAATTTTACTGATAATTTTTTTGCCTACTTTTTCCTATATTTACTTAAGCAAAAGAAAGCAATAAACTCATAGTTATAGCTACCCCTGTCCTCTTAGCTGAAAAGGGACAGTGAGGATTTTTAAAAGCCAATGTAATGCCTTAAAGAAATGGACATTTTTATGGGTATATGAATTAGAAAGGCAAGAATGGAAACTAGATTCTAAGAAAGAATTATCTTGCCTCCTTACCTCATCTTTTATTCTGGATCAAATTATTTTGTATGTTAAGACAGTCAATAAATCAATGAAGTATTTATTCAGCACCTACTATGTACCAAGTACAGTGTTAAGGCATAGAGTATTTAGGAATATTCAAATCTCAGTATAATTATTAGGAGCAGAAGTATTTAATCTCAACCTAGACAAGAAAAAAGGAAGAAAAGAAGGAAAGGAGGAAGGGAAGGGAGGAAGGAAAGGAAGAAGAAAGGGAGAAAGGAAGGAAGGAAGGAAGGAAGGAAGGAAGGAAGGAAGCAAGGAAGGA